>NC_051862.1:32176729-32476729 GCF_015732765.1 Culex quinquefasciatus | reverse complement strand
ATAATTACCATGTGCTTGATAGTTTCTTACTTACTCAATTTAGGTATTCGCAGTGTTTATTCCTTAGAAAATGTTTTAAAATTTTGTTTTCCTTTCATTTCCTCGAATTGTCAACATCGCGCTTTTCAATTGAAAACTTATGGGTCATTCCAGGTCAACTGAGTACACTTTTGGACACGACCTTCACCGATTTGGATCAAACTTGGAGGGAACGTTCATCTATCGATAGTTAACAGAAATCCCAAGTTTGGTGCTGATTGGACCATACCTTTATTTTCGGCACCGCCCTCTTTTTTGACGATTTTCTAAAAAACTTTTTTTCTTTTAATCATAACTTTGCAACTATTGGAGCAAAAGACTTTCTACATTTTGCATTTTATAGAAAATTTTCCATGGAATTCGATAAAAATTAAATTTTCACCCTTAAATGCCCACTTATATTATATTTTAACGTTTTAAGTAATAAAATTCAGTTTTGACCAGTTCCTTATATTTTTGTTTGTTTTATTTTATCACCATCGTGTTCTCCGGACAATTTTACATAATAATAAATGTAGACCTCAAACTAAAATGAACTATTGGCGAGATACAGCGATCTTACTGAAAAAAGTTTGATTTTGCGCTGCACTCTGTCCTATAGATTCAAATCCGAAATAAGTTTCCATTTTGTTGAAAAGTAAACCATGTACTTCCGAGTTAGAACATTAAAATATTTTTCCGACAAATTAAAACACAAAACAATTTCTGATCTTTAAAAATGACTTTCAAACTAATCTCGAAAATTTTATCATGAAATTTTCAATAACTTGAAAACATTGAACCTTTCCCGTTTTCTATGACTAGCTCGTTAAATTTAATGAAGACGTGTATGGATAAATTAATGCTTCTATAAGGCTTTTTGATAAAGATAAAACGAAAAACCAAACAATAACTGACCAGAAACCAGACGGGGCGTTATGATTGGTTGAACCAAATTGATTTCTTTTTGGCTCACAGCGTGAGCCCTCAAGCTCCAAAACCGATCCAGTTTTTGCACAACCGTGTCTAAGCTCCGAGCCCAGTCCCGGAATCATAAATCCTTCTCACCAGATCCACTGCCAGAAGGAGCGGCCAACATCAATTGCCACCAGTTGCCACTCCGAAAATCAGCGCGTCCACCGGGGAAAAGGTAAAGAGGGCAGAACCTGAATCTCTGTGACGGACAAACACGCAAAACGTGGTTGATTCATCCATCAATCCTGGTTCTACAGCAGCACAGAGACCAGGGATCAGAGAATTTTGATCTTTCGAGTCTTGGAGGTGCAAAGTTGGCCCGCAGAAGTGGCGCGGGAATGTGCGCGGCCGTAAACAAACATCGAGCCAAAAACCGCACGAATCCAATTAGGCGGAACGGATTTTCGGGGGCCACTTCGCCGGACTGGTTCTGGATGGATGGTCTCCGGTCGTGGGCTAGGCCAAATTGATCTGTAAGGCACTGACATTGTCGCTGGACCAGAACAACGTGACAAAAGGCTCCGAAATGGGTTTATTCGTATATCACGTAGTAGAAATGGAAACTGGTCTGCGAAAGAGTCACATTTTTCATTTAAAAAGTTTCTCGGAAGTTGAAGCTGGAGGGTCAGAGTCAGAGTCAGAGTCAGAGTCAGAGTCAGAGTCAGAGTCAGAGTCAGAGTCAGAGTCAGAGTCAGAGTCAGAGTCAGAGTCAGAGTCAGAGTCAGAGTCAGAGTCAGAGTCAGAGTCAGAGTCAGAGTCAGAGTCAGAGTCAGAGTCAGAGTCAGAGTCAGAGTCAGAGTCAGAGTCAGAGTCAGAGTCAGAGTCAGAGTCAGAGTCAGAGTCAGAGTCAGAGTCAGAGTCAGAGTCAGAGTCAGAGTCAGAGTCAGAGTCAGAGTCAGAGTCAGAGTCAGAGTCAGAGTCAGAGTCAGAGTCAGAGTCAGAGTCAGAGTCAGAGTCAGAGTCAGAGTCAGAGTCAGAGTCAGAGTCAGAGTCAGAGTCAGAGTCAGAGTCAGAGTCAGAGTCAGAGTCAGAGTCAGAGTCAGAGTCAGAGTCAGAGTCAGAGTCAGAGTCAGAGTCAGAGTCAGAGTCAGAGTCAGAGTTGCAAACAACGCAGTTTTTGGACGACCCTCAACTCAGATGAACCGTGAACCCGTTGGTGTTCCTCCGGTCATCAATCTGGGCTACTTTGATAGCTGACCACGTCCGTTTTACATGACGTGGCAACGATGCTGAAAAGTACTTGCCCGTCAAGAGCTGCCCTCACTCGGAGTGATTTAAGCCCGCCTAAATGACCAACTCCCCCAAAGGCTCGCTAATCTAAATAGCACAACGCACTAAAATAGAACCATTTCAATTTTCATTACCGCAAACAAGCCATCAAAAGGCGTCCAAAGCAGAACATCACCAGCCGGGAAGAGAGACAGAGCGAGAGTTGAGTGACGGTCGGCATTTTCCCTTAAGTAGACACAAAAAGGTGCCTCAACTGGATGGCAAATATTAGCCCAAGCTTTGCGAGAACCGCGGCTATAAATAAGTCCATAAAAAACAAAATGGAAACGATCACTCCATAAAGATAAGGACCACGCGAGTGGCTGGAGGGAGAGAGGGTCGTAAAAATGTCCAGCGATACCGACCTTAGAGATTTGAAAACTATTAACCACTTCTGGAGGAGAGGAGAGATTGTTCTTAGGAAATCCACTGGCCCCTTGATTGACGTGTAAGCTGATACACCTCAACTTTATAGGGGTGGAACAGCAAGGATTGATGGGCCAAGTCGAAAATAGGCTCGCGAGTTCATCAACTATACAGCAATTCCATTTGAAAAGAGCCTAAACCAAAAAAAAGTTCTCCGATCGGGCTCAAAATTTTTCTGGGGGTTCCTTGGCCAAAATAATTAGACCCGTATTTTTTTGTTTGGCCATTAGGGTGGCCTACATCATGCTAGGGTGGTTCAAAAAATGGCAATTTTCGTCATTTTTCGCAAAAACACTTTTTCTAAAAATCATATCTCGCGCCATTTCATCCGATTTTAGCTGTCTTAGACGCAAAGAAAGGTGATGAGTTTGGCTATTTGGGAAAAATAGTAAAGTTCCAAAATCTAGCTTAACTATTGAAAAGTCGTATGAAAACTTAAAATGGCGTTTTGACCGTGTCTGGACCAAAGAGCCTATGTCTGAAAATATTTTATCGGATTCCTCGGAAAATTTCACATAACATATCAAAAATTGGCGATGTCGAACCGTACGTTTTGGAGATACGATTTTTGAAAATAAAAACTGCGTTTTCGACGCGCCACGCGCAAAAACGGAAAATGACGAAATCGGCAAAAATCAACTTTTTCACTAAAACTGCGATAACTTTAAAATTTCAGCGATGACCTATACATGTCTGGGTACCAAAATTTTCGTAATTGAGAGACGCAACTTTTGGTACCATAACATCTATAGGTCATCGCTGAAATTTTAAAGTTATCGCAGTTTTAGTGGAAAAGTTGATTTTTGCCGATTTCGTCATTTTCCCGTTTTTGCGCGTGGCGCGTCGAAAACGCAGTTTTTTCAAAAATCATGTCTCGGAAACGTACGGTTCGACATCGCCAATTTTTGATATGTTATGTGAAATTTTCCGAGGAATCCGATAAAAATATTTTCAGACATAGGCTCTTGGTCCAGACACGGTCAAAACGCCATTTTAAGTTTTCATACGACTTTTTCAATAGTTAAGCTAGATTTTTGGAACTTTTTACTATTTTTCCCAAATAGCCAAACTCATCACCTTTCTTTTGCGTCTAAGACAGCTAAAATCGGATGAAATGGCGCGGAGATATGATTTTTAGAAAAAAGTGGTTTTTGCGAAAAATGAACCACCCTAGCACGATGTAGGCCACCCTAATGGCCAAACAAAAAAATACGGGTCTAATTATTTTGGCCAAGGAACCCCCAGAAAAATTTTGAGCCCGATCGGAGAACTTTTTTTTTGGTTTAGGCTCTTTTCAAATGGAATTGCTGTATAAGTAGTCTAAGTTGATATCTGAAATTACCGTTTCGGTTGCGATGGAATCTGAGTTGATTCTTAACTCAACTTTTTTCAAACGCAAACATTAAGATACGGTTTCGTTTATAAAATGAATGCTCTGCAATTAGTCATCCCGAGGGAGCGACGTCGCCTTTGGCTGTGCGCCAGGGTGTGAAAAATTGTCATCTTCCGGTGGCAGTTTTTGGTTTCAGAGTTTTATGCTGAAAATTAAATTTCTTGTCAGTCGGGTTGGGAACAAAACGAAACAATTGAGCAATTTTCTATGTTTTTGTAAACGTATAAGCGGAGCAAGTGTACAAATGGATATAAGCGGCCAGCCCTACTGCGTTGTGTTTACCGCAGATAGGATTCTGAGAACGAATGAAAAAATGATGAAGTTTTGGAGCTTTGGCTTTGATTGAAAACTAGGGTGGTTCACGGCTTGGGTGATTTTGAAAATCTAACTTTTCAGGAATATTTTTGGGATTTTATTTTTGTCTTCTAGGAAGTAGTTGGGCTTCCAATCCAAGCAACTTTGTCCAAGACACCATAATTTTATCTTGAAATCTAGTGATATTTGTGGCACTTTTTGAGTCTTTAAACATACATTTTCATTTTTTGACAAGCCAATTTGATCAGCAACCCCAAAGGAATTCGAAAATTGTAAAACTATAAGTTTTTCCATGTAATTTTGCCCGCTGAATCAGAATCTGCCCTCAGGGTTGAGCCAATGTGTCAACCAGCGCCGTACCTAGGGGTTGGCGTAATTGGCCACCGCCAAGGGCGCCAGCCCTTGGGGGACGCCACAATCGATGATTGTATAAAATTTCCATGTAAGTTAAAAAAAAACCCTCATTATTATTTAAAATAAAATGGGCGCAAAAAGTTATAGTATACCTTGAAATTAAATAGATTATTTGGACTAAAATATAAAAAAATGTTTAAGGGGTGCAATGTTTTTGAAAATTTATATTAAATGGTAATTTTTTTTCCTTGAAGAAGGAGCGCTACAATGGCAAAAAATTTCAGGAGTTCTAGAGGAGCTTTTCAAAATAACTACAGCTTAAAATTCGCAGTATAAATTGTCAACTACAGTACTTGTTCGGTAACCACTGGGCTTAGTCCGTTGAAAAGCAGACAAACCTTAAAAAACAATAACAAAGCTAAATGATCGACGAGTCAGTGGATGCACAGATTAATATCATCATACAAAAATTAATTTGAAGTTTTCATGAAATGCTATGTTTAAATAATATGGTTTGGAAATATTTTTGAGAGGTTTTTATTTAGAAAATATAATGCATTGATGTTCCCCTTACCATTTTTCGATCAACTTTGTTAGCGAGCAGCATTCGTAACTGAGCTGTAAATCAAATTGACAAATTGATAGCTAAATTATGGTCATATTTTGAGTTTCTATAAAATAAGAATTATTTTAACATTAAAATATATACTTTTATATTGAAATTTTAACACTTCAATAAAAAATATCTCGAGTTTGAAAAATGGCTTTTGAGAAATTTATAGGACGATTGCCCTCTTCATAAGAAATTTTGTGCATTGGCATACGCTATTTAAAAATACCAGATTTAAAAAAAACGTTTTAAAATTAAAACGGCTGTTGAATTTCATCAAAAAGACTATTTCTTTCATTAAACATTCGTTTTATTATTCAAGCTATTAAAGTGTTATTTTGCCAAAATATACACATTGAATTTTTAAAACGTCTAAAAAACTCTGGTAATGAGAGGATATTCATTTTTATTTTAAATCCAGACTAACATTTCAAAAGGTTCAAACATTGAATATCACGCCTATTTAAAATGCTAGTCTTGATTTATTTATTTTTCAAAATATTTTTTTCGAAAAGATCGGAAAATTTCACGAATGTTTCAAGTTTTAACATTGAAAATTCGGACCACTAGTTGTTGAGATATCGACATTAGAAAATGCTGGGTTGTTTAGGTGAAACTTAGAAAAAAAAAAAAAAACTTCATCATCCCGGTACGAGAATCGAACTCACGACCTCTGGATTGGAAACCCAGCACGCCGCTAGTCGAAACCCATCCCCTACCGGTCAGTATTCCCAGTGAGCATATTTACTCTTTTAAGGGATCTGACTTTGCCGAGCCAGACAGGAATCAAACCCATCACCTTCCGCTTACAAGGCGAAACCCGTAACCTCACGGCCACGGAAGCTCGGCAAAACTACAATTTTAGTGTTTCTTTTCCTTAAAGCGGCTGTATCTCAGCAACCAACATTTGTTTTTGCATGAAATTACGATTTTTTCCAAAAATCACTATATTTTCAAAAAATCATAACTCGGCGGCAGATTTTTTTACCATATTTCTCTATGGCTCAAATGTTGCGAATTTTTGTCCCCTTAAACATATCAAAATACTCGAAAATCAAAAAATACGTATTTTGGAAAATTTAGTTTTTCTGAAAAAAAAAGTTGATTAAAAATCTGCAATTTTTTTTCCGTGTAACTATTTTTTTCTCAATAGTCCTCAACAATACCTACAACTTTGCCTTGGTGTCTTGATCAGAAAATTCACTCAAAAGTTACAGCTGTTTAAATATTTACGTACCATTTTTGTATGGACAGCTGCCAAAATTGCATGGAGACTTGTATGCGTTAACCAATGACTCAAAATAGCATCTTTGGTCATAGGGATGGCCCCCACAAAATTTGAGCCAAATCAAAAAATACAAATAAAATCCATTTCCAGTTTTGGTAGAGAATTGCTCATATATATATATATTTTTTAATTTTTTCTAACTTCACCGAAATGGAATTTATTGCCAAATCAGCTGTACAATCAAATTAATTCTAGATCAGATAAAATTCGGCAGGCAAAAAACAAAATTCTGCTATCGTTATCGATTTTATGAAATCTGACAAAAATATTCGGTCAACATAATTCCTGCATTAAATTTTCAATTCAACCTATCTCATATTCATTTGGAAATTTGAACACAAACAACTGTGTTTCTGTTATAGCTCAAATCAGGAATTTTTCTGGAACTTTTGTACCCGACCCTCTCCGATTTCAATGAAACTTTATAGACATGTTATCCTAGGTCTATATAAGCCATTTTTGTGTATATGGAGCCAATAGTACTTCAAAATAACATTTGAAAAGGGCGTAAGGTATTTAAATATTTTTGTATTTTGTAATTTAAAAATTACTGTATCTCGAAGCCGTTGCATCGTATCAAAAAGTGGTCAAAGACAAACTTGTAGGAAATTGGAGGGCTTTCTGAAAAAAATGCACTGAAACAAAAATACACGCCACATCTATGAGATTTTTTGATTTTTAAGTCTAAAACTTAAATTTAATGGTGATGTCACGATTTTTTTTTCGTCCAAAATTTTTGAGGAAATAGCCTAAAATATAACCAAAAGACTGATGAAAAATGCAGGATGGTATGTCTCTCCTAAAAAAATACAAAAATCATTTACTAAAACTGTTTTTTTGAAAAGTGGTCTGAACGTCAAAATTTTTGAAAACCGGTAGTGGGAATCGATTTTCCAGACAATTTCACATAAAAGTCTCCATATTGACCATTGTCCTATGTCCAATCCTTGGGAAGATACAGCGGTTTTAAAAATGAAATTGTTGAAAAAACGGTTTTTTGGTGGTTTTTGGCAATTTTCTATATGACAGACTTGGTTTTTCAGTCTCGTAAATATTTTTACCGGAAAGCTCGTCCAATTTCCCATAAGTTTGCCTTTGACAGCATTTCAATTGGATGTAAGGGCTTACAGATATAAGCTTAATTACATTGCTTATAACTGAAAATAGAATATTTTTTTCAGTGTGGTAGTAACCAGGATAGTAAATTTGATTACGTAAATATAAAACGACATAAATCAAAAAGCTATCAAAGGCAGACTTATGGAAAATTGGACGAGCTTTCCGGTAAAAATATTTACGAGACTGAAAAACCAAGTCTGTCATATAGAAATTGCCAAAAACCACAAAAAACCCGTCTTTTCAACATTTTCATTTTTAAAACCGCTGTATCTTCCCAAGGATTGGACATAGGACAATGGAAGATCGATTCCCACGACCGGTTCGACGTTTAGACCACTTTTCAAAAAAACAGTTTTAGTAAATGATTTTTGTATTCTTTTACGAGAGACATACCATCCTGCATTTTTCATCAGTCATTTTGTAACATCTTAGGCTATTTCCTCAAAAATTTTGAACGAAAAAAAATCGTGACAAAATTAAATTTAAGTTTTAGACTTAAAAATCAAAAAATCTCATAGATGTGGCGTGTATTTTTATTTCAGTGTATTTTTTTTTTTTTCAGAAAGCCCGTCCAATTTCCTACAAGTTTGTCTTTGACCACTTTTTGATACGACACTACGGCTTCGAGATACAGTAATTTTTTAATTACAAAATACAAAAATATACAAGTACCTTACGCACTTTTCAAATGTTATTTTGGAGTACTATTGGCTCCATGTACACAAAAATGTCTTATATAGGCCTAGGAAAACATGTCTACAAAGTCTAATTGAAATCCAAGAGGGTCGGGTACAAAAGTACCAGAAAAATTCCTGATTTGAGCTGGAATTGCTCTATTAACCATCATATTCAGGTCTCCAATTGGAATTATAAAACCAAAACTCATTGTATCAAGCAATGACAATAAACATCAACTTATCAAAATGCTTGTAAATTTGGGTAGGGCGCCAAATTGATGCTTCGCCAAGGGTGCCGTGGACTCATGGTACGGCTCTGGTGTCAACATATCGGTTTTTGGCATATTTTGGGTTTGTTTTAAATGAGAAAATAGATCTTTGTATACTGATTTTATATTTCTAATTTTTAACAAAGTGAGACAGAACTTCCTTTTCAGAAAGTGTTTATCAAATAATTCAAAAAGCTTTAAATTAACTTTTTAAATGAAACTTAAACTTTAAAACTCGAAACACTACATTTTAAAATAAGTTCCAGTTGGTAAATAGCTTGAAGATTGAAATCTCCGATTTCAATGAAACTTTATAGACATGTTATCCTAGGTCTATATAAGCCATTTTTGTGTATATGGAGCCAATAGTACTTCAAAATAACATTTGAAAAGGGCGTAAGGTATTTAAATATTTTTGTATTTTGTAATTTAAAAATTACTGTATCTCGAAGCCGTTGCATCGTATCAAAAAGTGGTCAAAGACAAACTTGTAGGAAATTGGACGGGCTTTCTGAAAAAAATGCACTGAAACAAAAATACACGCCACATCTATGAGATTTTTTGATTTTTAAGTCTAAAACTTAAATTTAATGGTGATGTCACGATTTTTTTTTCGTCCAAAATTTTTGAGGAAATAGCCTAAAATATAACCAAAAGACTGATGAAAAATGTAGGATGGTATGTCTCTCCTAAAAAAATACAAAAATCATTTACTAAAACTGTTTTTTTGAAAAGTGGTCTGAACGTCAAAATTTTTGAAAACCGGTAGTGGGAATCGATTTTCCAGACAATTTCACATAAAAGTCTCCATATTGACCATTGTCCTATGTCCAATCCTTGGGAAGATACAGCGGTTTTAAAAATGAAATTGTTGAAAAAACGGTTTTTGGTGGTTTTTGGCAATTTTCTATATGACAGACTTGGTTTTTCAGTCTCGTACATATTTTTACCGGAAAGCTCGTCCAATTTCCCATAAGTTTGCCTTTGACAGCATTTCAATTGGATGTAAGGGCTTACAGATATAAGCTTAATTACATTGCTTATAACTGAAAATAGAATATTTTTTTCAGTGTGGTAGTAACCAGGATAGTAAATTTGATTACGTAAATATAAAACGACATAAATCAAAAAGCTATCAAAGGCAGACTTATGGAAAATTGGACGAGCTTTCCGGTAAAAATATTTACGAGACTGAAAACCAAGTCTGTCATATAGAAATTGCCAAAACCACAAAACCCGTCTTTTCAACATTTTCATTTTAAAACCGCTGTATCTTCCCAAGGATTGGACATAGGACAATGGAAGATCGATTCCCACGACCGGTTCGACGTTTAGACCACTTTTCAAAAAAACAGTTTTAGTAAATGATTTTTGTATTCTTTTACGAGAGACATACCATCCTGCATTTTTCATTAGTCATTTTGTAACATCCTCAAAAATTTTGAACGAAAAAAAATCGTGACAAAATTAAATTTAAGTTTTAGACTTAAAAATCAAAAAATCTCATAGATGTGGCGTGTATTTTTATTTCAGTGTATTTTTTTTTTTTTTTTTTTTTTCAGAAAGCCCGTCCAATTTCCTACAAGTTTGTCTTTGACCACTTTTTGATACGACACTACGGCTTCGAGATACAGTAATTTTTAATTACAAAATACAAAAATATACCCTTACGCACTTTTCAAATGTTATTTTGGAGTACTATTGGCTCCATGTACACAAAAATGTCTTATATAGGCCTAGGAAAACATGTCTACAAAGTCTAATTGAAATCCAAGAGGGTCGGGTACAAAAGTACCAGAAAATTCCTGATTTGAGCTGGAATTGCTCTATTAACCATCATATTCAGGTCTCCAATTGGAATTATAAAACCAAAACTCATTGTATCAAGCAATGACAATAAACATCAACTTATCAAAATGCTTGTAAATTTGGGTAGGGCGCCAAATTGATGCTTCGCCAAGGGCGCCGTGGACCCATGGTACGGCTCTGGTGTCAACATATCGGTTTTTGGCATATTTTGGGTTTGTTTTAAATGAGAAAATAGATCTTTGTATACTGATTTTATATTTCTAATTTTTAACAAAGTGAGACAGAACTTCCTTTTCAGAAAGTGTTTATCAAATAATTCAAAAAGCTTTAAATTAACTTTTTAAATGAAACTTAAACTTTAAAACTCGAAACACTACATTTTAAAATAAGTTCCAGTTGGTAAATAGCTTGAAGATTAATTAAGTTCCGATATATTTTGACAAGACTGCAAGCTTTACCGATATCTGTTGTGCTCCAAACATTTATATTAAAATGAATTTCAAATACACTTCTTATAACGAGTAATAAAAATTCCTGCACCCAAAGTTAAAGAATGAGGGGATAGTCCTCACGAAAAGAAACGTGAGGAAAGTGCCATTTTGCGAGAGTATAGTCCTCTCGCGTGTTCATTCGTTCATTGGAACAGTTCATTCTATGAGTGGCTAACATGGACAAATTTCCGCCACTTAGTCATCGATCCATAGTAGCCCATACGGCAAAGTCACGATTCAATATGCCGGAGGTCTTGGGTTCAAGTCTCGGTACCGGTACTTTTTTTTTTTTTTGATAGATGAACTTTGTTTGAAGATGAACCTATGAGTAAAGTACTCTCGGTAGTTTCGGGATCTATCCTCTCAGTCCGCACACAGTACAATTTTACTACCAAATCGTGCTCTTTATCCTCTCGTATGCCGATGCCCAGTTCTGGGTGTGGGCATCGACATTCAACAAACCATATCCCAAGTCCGACTTTAAACCTCAAGCATCTCAATTACACTGTATTTATTGAGTTATCAATTGCCTGCTGCTAGGGCCAGCATTCCCAGACCCTTTCCTCGACACGATCATCAGCCAACAGGGGGAGCCAAATCAAAGAACACTTTCAAAAACCGAGATCGCCACCTCGTTTACGATCTCTCCGTCGATCCGAAACGGGTATCGAATTCCTGGCGGTAGCTTCTTCACGCAACTCGGAGAGCTGCTCGAACTTTGTTTTTATTGACCACGTACGGCGATCTTTATCGTTTTGACCGTTGCGACTGATCGTCGGCGGTGCCGGGTTGAATTATGTAATTGCCGTTCGTTTGGGACCTCTTTCGGGCATCAGCGACATTTTTTTTATGATCTTCATTAAAATTTGAAACGGTTCTCGGGAAGGTTGGTGGAGGTGGCTAGTTGGTGGCCTATGCGACATTTTAAATGGTTCGCTGGGGTTTTTTGGAAGAAGTTCTTCGGACCGAACTTAAGACCTAGACCTCGTTGATAGCGACTTTTATGACCCTATTTGGAACGAGTCGGTTTGTTTGTTTTTCCCTCGGCGTGTGTCATCTTTATGGCTAAATCTCTCGCGATGCGATGATACTCGTCCGATATTTGAATAACTGGACGGCCTGTTTTATGGACCACGCGACGAATTCCCACACGAACAACTTGTTGACTGTCTCCAAAGACCCATGAAAAGGGGGTCATAAAATGAAATAACCGCTGTCAGCCCACACTAAACAAGGTACAGCGTCAAAGTGGACATAACTCACCGCAGTTGGAACACCCTAAAATCGCTTCGAACGCAGTCCATAATCGTAAATCCTTTGGAAGGACCACTCTAATTATCTCCGAGTTCATCGCCGAATCGCGTGAAGAAAGTTTCTCCAGAAACAAAGGCAACATAACTTTTCAAAAACTTCACATTTTTATCTCCTCTCGCATATCTAAACCACTTAATAGCTTCTGAATTGGGGAAACTAGCCAAATATATCAAGTCTCCTAGAGTGCGGTATCGGATTTCACAGCGAAAAAAAGGGTTCTAAATTGTCCCCGCCGGGTTGACCCTTGTTCTGGAACAAAAGGTTCCTCGCGAGGTGCGCTAATGAAAAGCGATAAATTTTTTAACAACTCGTCATAAATTAGGACGTCTTTGAATGTTTATCATCGTAGCGTTTCCTAGAACAGAATGAGCTGTGATTTTTTGTTCTCCAGCGGGACATCCTGCTGGGATTAATGGGTTTTGAGGTTTGCGATGGCAGGTTCACCTTACTTGGGTAGATTTTTCGAGCTTTGTGATCAACGCGAGATCGTCACTTTTAATGAAGTAAAATCGTAAAACTATGATGAGGTTAAACAGGTTTTACTCAGGAATCAATCGAGTTTGTTAGTTTTAATATGAATTAAACTTAAAAATTAAACAAAAAATCTTAAAAATTAAAATTGCTTATTCAATTTCCCACATCAACTCTCATTCTTTTGCAACTAACTCGTATCACTTTAATGAAGAACGGACTTTTCCCATTTTCCACTTTCACGCCTGTTTGCAACTTTTCTCATGCAAAGCATTTCCACCTCAGAGGAGCGAAAAAAAAGCAAGACTATTCCACGTGGGTGGTCAACCCACTCCTTGTTGCCGGCGACCAGCAACGGGAGTGTGTTTGTTGATGGGTCATTATCCTTTTTACGGCCACGTGAACCTCTGCTGCTGGGAGAGGAAAACTAGAAACAAAAGAATGATAAAGCCATGTCGTGGAAAGTGTCACGTGTCGTTTTTATCCTCTGCCCGGAGCGCCGTATCATGTGTGACCCAGAAAACGAGTTGACGAGGGTCCTTGCAGGATGACCGACCCATTTCTTCTTGGCAGAACGACGTCGTGGGTGGTTTGAGCCAGCCAGTCAGTCAGTCTGGTGGATTCTATTTCAGATCCATCATTTTAATGTGGGTACGACGGTGATTATCTTATTTCTTGTCAGGAAAACGACGATGATGGAACGAACTTGTTTGTTTGCTTGCTGGACCATTACGAGAATTGGAATTGGAACTGAATGTTTCCACTGCAAGGATTGTTTTCATGTTGGCAAACCACATCGTGAAATCAATGCTATGGTCGTTTGTGGTTTTTTGTTTTGATGTCTAGTCGAGATGCAACAAATGTACTTTTTTTTCTACAAAAAGTAAAAAAATGCAATAAGCAAATTGTTTTTGAAAAATAAAATAAGCATAGTAGGATTATTTTTCATGTAGTTGGTTCAAAGAACCTTAGAGTAATTCTCCCCGAATTATGAAAATTGAATTTATTTGTATGTTTTTATCTATTTAAAACTACAGACTCAAAATTACACATATTAGCAATAAAAAAAATCCTAGCCAAATTTACTAGATTTCTAGCATTCTTAAAAATTAAAAAAAAAATCATGGTTGGAAGAACCAAGACAACCGAATAAAATTTATGTTTTGCTCAATTTTCAAAACCATGCCCTGAAAAAAAGTTGAATTTCAAATGGTTGAAAATTTGGCTTGTTGAAAATAACCTCTATTTTGAGTAATATACCGATTTTTTTTTAATTGTTAAACTTATGACAATTCAGCAGTTCTTGATGTAATAGTCAACTTTACTTTTTACATAAAATCTGTCACCATTTCCTGATGAATATTACCATAATTTTTTCATGTGAACCTATTGTGGGACATATATATTGTTAAAAAATAATCTGAGATTGACATTGTTAAATGTTCAAAATTGTATCCAGGCAATATTTATTTATATGACAAATTGTACTTAGATTTTTATAAGGTATGTTAGAAATGTTTTAAATTTGGTTAGAAATAATGTTATTGTAGGCCAAATAATGGTCAAATAAGTAGTTTAGAGCAGCGGTTCTCAACCTTTTTTGACCAATTCCCCCCTTGGATTATTTTCAAGACCTTCATTCCCCCCTTCAATCATAAATTTAGTATCAATTCACAATAATCATAATTTTGGCTTTAATTTATATAGAATTGCATTTTTTTTTCATTGCAAAATATTTTTCTACTTTTGCAATAAAATAACAAATTTTCAGCGATTTGTTATAACAATTTTTCATAACCTGCTCATGGTCAATGGAATGCAAATGTCTTAAGAAAAAATTAAACAGCCATTAAATCTTAAACAAAAATCTCTGATAAAAAACATTAAGATTAGCTTACAACCAAAAAACAGAACTGAAAAATAAAAAAATAATGCACTGTTCATGTTTAAGGAATGTCAACGATTCTACAGCTAAATTAAAACAACATTTTGAAACTCTTCGTCAATATGAAAATCCAGAGAAATTGATTTTTCGAAAACATTCATATTTTAAGGTTTTGCCCGCATTTTAGACATTTTCAAAATAAAACCACAAAATAAAAAATCACATATTTCACAAAAATAATTATTTTTTTTGTTTATAAAAGTGCCCAGAATTTTAGTTTTTAGCAAAACGTTCAAAACAAAGATTTCATTATATCCTCATTCCCCTCCAAAACTGGCCAAACTCCCCCTCAGGGAGGAATTCCTCACTGGTTGAGAAACACTGGTTTAGAGTCTCTCAAGGCATATTCATTAGAAATTTTATGAATACGTACATAATCCATCGATTTTTATCAATTGTTCTAAAGAAAAAACCAACGTAATCCACCTATGTGGTTGATGCCTTCTTCACTTTTTACCAACAATGGGTAATATGAGTGATTTGGGCACATATTTCAGCTTTTTTTGTATATCCAGAAAAATTGGATTGGAATTGGAAAGGGTTTTCGATTACCTAACCAACGATGGGTCGGATGATGGATCCGGCCATCGTTTGCATACATTTTAATTCAGATCCGGACCCTATACCAAGTCGATTGCAACTGGTTTGGTCAAAACATGTTCAGCTAGTGCTGAGAAAACTCAGTGAGAATTTTGGTCACATACATACATACACACACACATACACACACACATACACACACACAGACAATTGTTCAGTTTTCGATTCTGAGTCGATATGTATACATGAAGGTGGGTCTTCGAGCTTCTAATAAAAAGTTCATTTTTAGAGCAGGATTATAGCCTTACCTCAGTAAGGAAGGAAAAAACCTATAAAATTAAGAAAAAAATCTTAAACAAAGCTGCCCCGATGACCAAAAAAATGAGTGCCAAACTATATCATTCAAAAAGTTTCTTATAAATTTGTACAGGAAGCATTGAAGAGTGATCCTCTTGTAGCGGTGTTACAGCAATTAAAAATGCAACAGATAAATTAAAGTTTTCATTTTACAGCTTTCAAAACCCGTTTCAAATGAAATCCCCCCCTCCCCCCCGTCTTCAAAGGTTGCCCAAAAAAACTTCAAAATTGCAATGGAAATTTAAGTGCAATCAGCAGAAATCAATTTAAAATGCCTTTCCCTGCATTAAGAATAATTTTTGTTATGTTTGGGTTGATGTGAAAATCTTCAGAATTTTTGAAAATTTTCGATGTTTATTATCGCAATAAGTTTTTTTTTTTTTTGCTAAAATTTTTGTTTTCGTCATCAAATCTTACATTTTTTGAAAACTAATGATTGCCAAACAACTGAACTACTGTAAAATGCATTTTAAAACACTTTTTCTAAGCAGATGTTGAAACTGTGGCTTGTTATTCACATATTTATATTTTTTTATTTTGATTTTTTCTATTTTTGTTTTTGAAGCAAAACTACGTATTTTTGAAATAAAACTCAAAATTGCAGTTTTTACAATATGCACAACTACGTATTATGGCCTATCTACAATCACTTAGCTTAGAAAATTTCACTTAGCTTAGGAATTTGAATCAATGGAAATGAATCTGAGTTTCTACAATGGAAAAGTAATCAAATTAGAAACTGACGTTTGGTTTGGAAAATTTTAAAATCTACAAAGACGTTTCATATCAAAATAATAGTGTGGTTCACGATATATAAAGCGTCAATTTGTCATCAACCGGAATTTTCAAGTACTACAGACCCAAAAGCAGGCCTGGAAAATTTTAGCTATTTGTTTATGTTTATTGTTCAAAGTTTTGATATGAAGTTAGAATGGAATTTCACAAATTTAATTGATTTATTTTTCACTTTTAATTCTTCTAAAAGTTTTCTCAACCTGATAAAACTTTATCATCATAGAGTTTTATAATGATTGGGAACAATTTTTAAACCATCGCAAAGCGCTAGAAGTCTGATCCCGAAAAGATACAGATTAATTTTTTTATATTTTGAAATTTTGCCGAAAAAAGTAAACTCAAAAACATCCTATCTTCCAGGATCAACTTTAGCACTTTGCGATGTTCATAAAGTTGTTTGGATCAAAACTATAAGAAACCTATATAGAGAAAATTTGATAGGTTTAAATTTTCTATAAGAACATGTAAAAGTTACAATTCTCCATATAAATTGAATCAAGTTCCATACTAACTTCAGATCAAAACTGGAGCAACTAAACCTTAACCAAATGAGCTCAAATTTTCAGGCTAGCTTCTGGGGTCATAGAACTTTGAAATTCCGGTTGATGCAAACGAAATAGAACACTTTTGTCTTTTTCATATATCCATGAACCACCCTAGTAAACAAACAACTGCATAGCAACGTATATCAGCCCAGCAAGTTTTCTTAGTTGATTGTGGATGACGAACGCGTAGATCCGCGTCTACTTTACTTAGATGTTCTAAGCTAAGTGATTGTAGATAGGCCATTAACAATAAAATACTCAAAATTTTAGTTTTAAACTGGACTGATTGAAAGACTGATGAAATTTTGAGATTTTTTTTTCGAAAACACGTAGTTTTGTGAGTAATTTTAGTAATTTCAAAAAAAAGTTTTATTACTTTTGAAATGCATTAAAAAATCCAAATCATTTGTAAAATACTGAAATCTTATATTTTTGTTTTGAAATAACGTAGTTTTTTGAAAGTTTTGAGTTTTTTTTTCAAAAAATTGTGTTATTTTTTCAAAATGTACGAAAAGTCTTGATCATTTGAAATTTTTGATCAAACTGAAATTTTTACTATTTTTTTCAAAAATTAGTAGTTTAGTCAAATTTTTTAGCAGTTTCAAAATTTTTTGTTATTATTTCGAAAACGAATGAAAAAAATCTCAATGATTTGATACCCATTTATTGTTAAAACTGAAATTTTGAGTATTTTTTTCGAAAATACGTAGTTTTGTGAAAATGTTGAGTATTTAAAAAAAACTTCCAAAATGTATGAAAAAATTCCGATCATTTGATATATAGCACACTGAAATAAAAATAAGTACCAAATTGCCTCCTTTCCTTATTGATTACTTAGCAAGGAAAAGAAGCAAATTTTAGCATTTGGGAATTTGATATTTTATTTCGCATATAAAAATAATGTTGATATTTTTTATCGAAAAAATGCGTTTTAAAACTACAGTAAAAATACGATTTTTGGCAAATGAACAACTAGTTACTATGGATTACATCATCATAAAAACAATTTGGAACACACGAAAATCATTTTTGTTAATAACGACAAAATGAGTTATGGCTCAAATGAACTAATAATCCAGTCACTTCAACTGAAATAAGTATTTGTAACATGGGTAATTCTTCCAACAACTCAACAACGGAAAAAGCCGACCCCTTTTCGAGGTTATTTTGGTTTCCGATCACGAATCCAAGGTCCATTTTTCGATATTTCATGACGGTGGGGCGGTACGATCCCTTTCATTTTTCTGTTTTTTTTTTACTAAGACACGTTTTTCAGTGATTTGTAGCTCGCAACCGTGAAGAGATAGAAATTTGGTATCATTTGTGTCAAATTAGACGCTCGATTTGATGGCGTACTCAAAATTCCGAAAATTGTATTGTTCATCAAAAAAATTTAAAAAATAGTTTTAAAATCGCTGCCATTTCCCGTTACTCAACTGTCAAAATTCGTGAGATGTCATTTTATGGGAAGAACAAAAATTTTCATTTAAAAATTACATTAAAAAAAACGCCATCAAATCGGGCGTCTAATTTCACACAAAAGTCCCTTTGACACAAAATTTCTATCTCTTCACGGTTGCGAGCTACAAATCACTAAAAACGTGTCTTAGTAAAAAAACAGAAAAATGAAAGGGTTCGAACCGCCCCACCATCACGAAATATCGAAAAATGGACCTCGGATTCATGATCAGGAACCAAAATAACCCCTTAGAGCAAAGTTTCACGCAAATCGAAGAAGGGTCGGGGCAACTGCTGTGTAAGTTGGCGAAGAATGACCAATATACATTTTATTTTCAATTCAATTCAATTCAGTTTATTTCTCTAATTTATCGACAAATAGATAGTTTCTTTAGGGTCTGGACAGAGTTTTGGAGGTCCTTTCAGCTGTGACTAAAACTTCTATCTTAATAGATACAATAAAACAATTATGTTGGGATTGACACGGACAGGAAAACAATTTGCAAAAAACCTGTCACTATTGCTGGGATAGAAGGGGGATAGGTAGAGGAAAGGGAATACATTTTATTTAGAAATATATAAAAAAAATCAATAATGTAGACAAAAAGTATTTCAAAATCGCAGAGAATATTTTTATTGGTTAAGACGGAAATTAACAATAAAGCTAAACTTTGCGATTTCAAAACCACATAATCTGTGGCCATTACTGCCATAGCAGTCTCAGTCGTGATGTGTGATATTTAAACTTGCGGTTGCATTTGCACACGATGAGCAAATCGATCTAGCAAATCTTGCGGTTTTGTTTGTTTCCGATAAACGTAGATGAAGATTTGTTCAGCTCGCTTAAATTTTTCAATTTTGCAGCTCATTACTTTTTAAGGCGATTGTTGTTTGCAGCAATTGAAAATTGTGCCAAGTTTGTCAGCTCATTTCAGCGTCTGACAGAAGCAATTTTCTCGTAAAAGTTGTGATGTTTCTATTTGTTTCGGGAGAGGAAAACGGGAGGTGGCAGCACACAACAAGGTAATGGCATAATAATGGTGATGACCGCCGTTTTCCTGCTCGACTTCTTTCTCCTAAAACAAGCTCGGGAGTGTTTGAATGATGATGAAAATGACACTAATTTCAGTTGCTACAAGCCGCAGTAGAACGATTTTTCCCAGCAGCATTCTAGCCCGGATCTCTAACTTTGCTCCAATTCCTGAATGGAGCAGTTCTGGGGAAGACAACTTCTCGAATGCCATGTGAGTGGAGTTGGTGCCCTCGGGGTAGACCGTGGAGTACACACAACATGTCCTACTACAGTGCAACACTTGTGTGAGTGCTTGCTGAAAGTAGGAATTATCTCGCGCCCCGGCTAAAGAAGCATAAATTATTCATAAGAATGTAAAATATGCTAAACTGGCGAAAGGCCATGCTCGGTCGTACGTTACGATGTTTTCGACTTGGAAAAGGGTTTGTTGGGGATGCCATTTGATCGCGGTTGTGGAACTTTATTGGGAGGAGAAAGAAATTAAAATTTAAAATAAATTAAATACATTTTTGTTATCTTAATCTACAAAAAAAGTAAAATTAGTACAATTCAATTTCTAAGTATGTTAACTTTAAGGGTTAAAACATCCGTAAAGCAATGTAGACACTTTACAATTTCATAAAACTTCGAGCTACCTTTCTTCGATTACGATCAAAACATGCAAGATAAATTGCATAGGAAAGCTTGAGGGTACCCTAAAGATGCTATTTATGCTTCCTTTGCCACCAACTTGTCGATATCGACCATGTGCGGTTAAGGTGCACCCCAAAAAGCCTTGCATGGTCCCATGCTGAGCTCAATTCCTGGAACTCCGACGTTTGCTTTGCTGAGAAGAGTTTAATCGAAGTTCTTCTTTTCTGTAGCAGCAGCCAGGAAACTTGATACACCTAAATTCACCAAAGAGGTAAAGGAAGCCCTTTTCTTCTCATATATCGTATCCCACCAAAAAGCCATCGTGCTGGGCAGAATGTTGTGCAGTTTCAGCGAAAACAGCGTGAAGGTTAACACTTTTGCAAAATTGTGGTCAACTTTTTGGGGGTCTGAGCGAAATTTGCGAGGATGTGGTGGCTTGCATGTGGAGCTCGATGAAATTGGGTTAGTTTTCTTAGAATTTGAAACTTTTCAAACCTCAACGGAACAAATTTGTTCTGGCAAATTGACGGAAATTGCATCAAAGTTATCGAACCAAACTAGACGGAAAAGTGCAACACGAAAAGTTGTTGCTTTTAAATTCAATTAAATTTACTTTCAATCAAATCTACTCTTTTCCTTAAAAGGATCCAATCACTTTTCGTTAAAATAAACTATTTCAAATTTCACAAACTAACTTCTCGAAAGACCACCCAATCCAAAAGCTAACATAAAAAAATACTCCCCACAACATGAGCATGAGCATGAGCATGAGCATGAGAGATCACCCATGGTTGCCCCTCCGTTGCTGAACAGAACCGTAATATCCTTTCAGCACTACTGATTATAGGCTTCGACGATCTAGTGGTGTTTCCCTTATCAACAGCATGTATGAATGCGCTGAAAAGATAAAACACCATAATTGCTAAAGCTAGATCAGTTGCGAATAGGTAACAGTCATTGGCCACCAACGGCGCCCGCCATGTCAGTTTGTAGACCTCGATTTTAAGGGACGGGAATGTTAGTTAGCGCAGGTTGCTACTAGGGCAGCTGATTTACTCTGTGCTTACACCCCACGAGCGCCAGGAACCTGAAAACTTGTTAGTAGGATAGGGTGTTTGGTCAGGATTCATCATAGAAGATGATGATGCGACCCAAAATCATAGTGTTTGGTGAAAGGTATTATATATTATTCTCAAGGCAAACAATCGGATGCTGCGGATGAGACATTTCCCGTTTATCGGTTGTTAAATTTTAAATGAAATGGTCTAGTCTTAGACAGCCGGCTGTGGAAAGATAGAACAAAAATCATTTGTAATTAAAGAATGAAGGATTAAACAATGTAACTTTTAACTTGAGATGATTTTACGAGTTTTAAATGATTGATGTTTAGTGAGGTACTGATTAGCGGTGCGAACGACGAGTTTCGATGTGTATCGAGCTGAAATGGTATGATAGGGTGTTAATAGGGTCAAATCAAACTGGCTAGCTGTCATCGGGACAGCCAAAGCCAGCCGCACCTTCACACGCACACACGCACGCCAAAAAAACGAAAAACACACCGACGGCGGACGCGAAAATTCTTACGACCCTACGGAAAGGATTCGCAAATCTGACTGGCTCAACTGTCATCGAGACAGCCAAAGCCAGCCGCACCTTCACACGCACACACGCACGCCAAAAAAACGAAAAACACACCGACGGCGGACGCGAAAATTCTACGACCCTACGGAAAGGAATCGCAAATCTGACTGGCTCAACTGTCATCGAGACAGCCAAAGCCAGCCGCACCTTCACACGCACACACGTACGCCAAAAACGAAAAACACACCGACGGCGGACGCGAAAATTCTACGACCCTACGGAAAGGAATCAAATCTGACTGGCTCAACTGTCATCGAGACAGCCAAAGCCAGCCGCACCTTCACACGCACACACGCACGCCAAAGAAACGAAAAACACACCGACGGCGGACGCGAAAATTCTACGACCCTACGGAAAGGAATCGCAAATCTGACTGGCTCAACTGTCATCGAGACAGCCAAAGCCAGCCGCACCTTCACACGCACACACGCACGCCAAAGAAACGAAAACACACCGACGGCGGACGCGAAAATTCTACGACCCTACGGAAAGGAATCGCAAATCTGACTGGCTCAACTGTCATCGAGACAGCCAAAGCCAGCCGCACCTTCACACGCACACACGCACGCCAAAGAAACGAAAAACACACCGACGGCGGACGCGAAAATTCTACGACCCTACGGAAAGGAATCGCAATCTGACTGGCTCAACTGTCATCGAGACAGCCAAAGCCAGCCGCACCTTCACACGCACACACGCACGCCAAAGAAACGAAAAACACACCGACGGCGGACGCGAAAATTCTACGACCCTACGGAAAGGAATCGTAAATCTGACTGGCTCAACTGTCATCGAGACAGCCAAAGCCAGCCGCACCTTCACACGCACACACGCACGCCAAAGAAACGAAAAACACACCGACGGCGGACGCGAAAATTCTACGACCCTACGGAAAGGAATCGCAAATCTGACTGGCTCAACTGTCATCGAGACAGCCAAAGTCAGCCGCACCTTCACACGCACACACGCACGCCAAAGAAACGAAAAACACACCGACGGCGGACGCGAAAATTCTACGACCCTACGGAAAGGAATCGTAAATCTGACTGGCTCAACTGTCATCGAGACAGCCAAAGCCAGCCGCACCTTCACACGCACACACGCACGCCAAAGAAACGAAAAACACACCGACGGCGGACGCGAAAATTCTACGACCCTACGGAAAGGAATCGCAAATCTGACTGGCTCAACTGTCCTCGAGACAGCCAAAGCCAGCCGCACCTTCACACGCACACACGCACGCCAAAGAAACGAAAAACACACCGACGGCGGACGCGAAAATTCTACGACCCTACGGAAAGGAATCAAATCTGACTGGCTCAACTGTCATCGAGACAGCCAAAGCCAGCCGCACCTTCACACGCACACACGCACGCCAAAGAAACGAAAAACACACCGACGGCGGACGCGAAAATTCTACGACCCTACGGAAAGGAATCGCAAATCTGACTGGCTCAACTGTCATCGAGACAGCCAAAGCCAGCCGCACCTTCACACGCACACACGTACGCCAAAAACGAAAAACACACCGACGGCGGACGCGAAAATTCTACGACCCTACGGAAAGGAATCGCAAATCTGACTGGCTCAACTGTCATCGAGACAGCCAAAGCCAGCCGCACCTTCACACGCACACACGCACGCCAAAGAAACGAAAAACACACCGACGGCGGACGCGAAAATTCTACGACCCTACGGAAAGGAATCGCAAATCTGACTGGCTCAACTGTCATCGAGACAGCCAAAGCCAGCCGCACCTTCACACGCACACACGCACGCCAAAGAAACGAAAACACACCGACGGCGGACGCGAAAATTCTACGACCCTACGGAAAGGAATCGCAAATCTGACTGGCTCAACTGTCATCGAGACAGCCAAAGCCAGCCGCACCTTCACACGCACACACGCACGCCAAAGAAACGAAAAACACACCGACGGCGGACGCGAAAATTCTACGACCCTACGGAAAGGAATCGCAAATCTGACTGGCTCAACTGTCATCGAGACAGCCAAAGCCAGCCGCACCTTCACACGCACACACGTACGCCAAAAAAACGAAAAACACACCGACGGCGGACGCGAAAATTCTACGACCCTACGGAAAGGAATAAATCTGACTGGCTCAACTGTCATCGAGACAGCCAAAGCCAGCCGCACCTTCACACGCACACACGCACGCCAAAGAAACGAAAAACACACCGACGGCGGACGCGAAAATTCTACGACCCTACGGAAAGGAATCGCAAATCTGACTGGCTCAACTGTCATCGAGACAGCCAAAGTCAGCCGCACCTTCACACGCACACACGCACGCCAAAGAAACGAAAAACACACCGACGGCGGACGCGAAAATTCTACGACCCTACGGAAAGGAATCGCAAATCTGACTCCATAAAAAAATACTCCCCACAACAAACCTTTATCTGCGAGCCCTGACCCGCGAACAGATTTGTGCCATTAGTCACCCTCGGCGTATCTGAGCCGCGACCACCACCGGCGGCGTCTGATTGGAGCAATTTTCCGCACCCTTAAAGGTGGAAATCTTTGCCCGGTAGCCAACACGTCAGTAGGACGGTAGCCCGGTAGCCAAGCAATGTAGCAAATATAATAGCCGACAGATTTAGATAAAAGCTGGGCAGCAATTTGGCGATTGTGGTAGCAGTTCAGCAGGGAGCAAAAGCAGCAATTCGTCATCGTTGTGCTGTCTTGGCGAAAGGCTGAACAAATTGGGGTGGATAAGGGTCAAGATAGCACAAGAGCAATCTTCTACCAAAACCGGAAATGGATTTTATTTGTATTTTTTGATTTGGCTCAAACTTTGTGAGGGCCTTCCCTATGACCAAATAAACTATTTTGTGTGATTGGTTCATCCATACAAGTCTCCATACAATTTTGGCTGCTGTCCATACAAAAATGGTATGTAAATATTCAAACAGCTGTAACTTTTGAGTGAATTTTCTGATCAATTTGGTGTCTTGGGCAAAGTTGTAGGTATTGTTGAGGACTTTTGAGAAAAAAAGGTATACGAAAAAATGCAGATTTTTTAATCAATTTTTTTTTTTCACTAAAACTCAATTCCCAAAATACGTATTTTTTGATTTTCGAGATTTTTTGAAATGTTTTAGGGGACAAAAATTCGCAACTTTTGAACCATAGAGAAACATGGTCAAAAAATCTGTCGCCGAGTTATGATTTTTTTTAAAAATAGTGATTTTTGGAAAAAAAACGAAGTTTCATGCAAAAACTAGTTTGACATTATTTTTTAATGCAAAACTGAATTTGCAATCGAAAAGTACTTTACAGATTTTTTGATAAAGGGCTCCGTTTTCAAGATATAGCCACCGAAAGTTTGATTTTAGCGAAATATTTGCAGTTTTTTCAATTTTTAAAAATATTGACCATGAGTGACCATTTCTAAAATTTTTTTTTTTAAAGTTCAGAAAATTTTCTATAAAATTGTGAAAAAGAAACACGAAAATTGAAGTTTTCATAATCTCACCAAAACAACCCACCATTTTCTAGTGACAATATCTCAGCAAATAATGGTCCGATTTTCAATGTTAATACTAAAAAATTCGTGAAATTATCCGATCTTTTCGAAAAAATATTTTGAAATTTTTTAAATCAAGACTAGCATTTAAAATGGAAGTAATATTCAATGTTTGGCCCTTTAAAATGTTAGTCTTGACTTATAAATTTTCAAAATATTTTTTTTCGAAAAGATCGGAAAATTTCACGAATGTTTCATGTTTCAACATTGATAAAATCCGACCATTAGTTGCTGAGATATCGTCATTTGAAAATTGTAGGTTATTTTGGTGAGATTAAGAAAACTTCAATTTTCGTGTTTCTTTTTCTTAAAGCGGCTCTATCTCAGCAACCCGAGGTCCAATCTTCAATGTCTCTTAGACAATTTTATAGCAAATTTTCTGTACTTCTAAAAAAAAATGTTTTTAGAAATGGTCACTTATGGTCACTATTTTTAAAAATTGAAAAACTGCAAATATTTCGCTAAAATCAAACTTTCGGTGTCTTTATCTTGAAAACGGTGCTCTTTATCAAAAAATATGTAAAGTACTTTTCGATTGCAAATTCAATTTTGCATTAAAAAATAATGTCAAACATGTTTTTGCATGAAACTTCGATTTTTTCCAAAAATCACTGTTTTTTCAAAAAATCATAACTCGGCGGCAGATTTTTTGACCATGTTTCTCTATGGCTCAAATGTTGCGAATTACGTATTTTGGGTAATTGAGTTTTAGTGAAAAAAAAATTGATTAAAAAATCTGCATTTTTTTCGTATACCTTTTTTTTTCTCAGAAGTCCTCAACAATACCTACAACTTTGCCCAAGACACCAAATTGATCAGAAAATTCACTCAAAAGTTACAGCTGTTTGAATATTTACATACCATTTTTGTATGGACAGCAGCCAAAATTGTATGGAGACTTGTATGGGTGAACCAATGACGCAAAATAGCTTATTTGGTCATAGGGAAGGCCCTCACAAAGTTTGAGTCAAATCGCCTTGTAAGGACAATATAATTATAAATAAAAAAAATGCGAAATTTTTAACAAAAAAATGCTAATTTTTAGACTCTTTGGCCTTTTGGGCTAGATTTGATTTTATTTAAGGAGTGGAGGGCCAAACATATTGTTTGTTTGTTCTGAAATTGTTATTGTCCATTGCAAATAAATACTTAAAAAAGGTATTAAAACCTCTGCTGCCGTTGCAAAAATTTCAGCTCCTTATTATTTTTGAGACATTTTGTTAATGTTGAAAACATATTTGCAAGGCGTCATCCATAAAGTATGTCACGCTCTAGGGGGGGAGGGTTGTTATAAGTATAGGGAAAGCATGACAAAGGAGGGGGTAAATGTTTGCTGATTTTAGCGTGACGTACTTTAAGGATGAAACCGTTACGTTTTTTTTTTTTTTTTTTTTTTTTTTGTGGTACAGTAGTGCCAGAATTTTGTCAACAGTTGTCTAGGAACTATGCAAAATGATTTATTTTGTGAGTTTTGTTCGTAAAATTAACAATCAAAGGAGTTGTTTCACGATATTCTAGAGCATAATCCATCAATTAGTTTCGGAATCGACGAATCGGGCCGCAGATTTTTTTTTCGTAAAATGTCGCGACGATTATTTTGGTCATTTCGCGTGAATTCGCCGTCGTCGTTGTGGTATGTTGGCATATTGAGAATCTGCGTTGCGTATGGAAAACGTCATGACTGGACCTGGCCATCATCATCATATAAGGATAACTAGAGGCAGCTGCTTCGCGAATTTGGTGAGATCAGTCCATATTGGACATTTTGAAACCTGACATATTTTTGCTAGCAATTTACTAAATACGCGCCGATCCCTGTTTTGCCTGATGGGATTGGAAGTTTAAAAATAGATCGAGGACCCGTCTGGTTCTTGCTTTATCTTTAGGCGGGGCCAGACAATGCCCAGTGACCTCGGAATTGGACCGCAAGGAGCTCTGTCATTCTGAAATGGGTCACTGGAAGCAGCGCGAGGGCTAACATCACCTAATACCCGGGACTGAGATAAGCTGTATCAGCATAACCCAAGTCTGATACAAACTATACTTTCCCATAATTTCGCTGCCGGCCAGCGGGTATTGGATTGGACCACACACACACACACGTACTTTAAGGATGAAACCCAATGATCTTAATATTTAATATTTATCATTTGATTATTTTGGAAGCTTTTTAGTTCAAGCTTAATTGCATTACTAAAAAAATATTCTGAAAAAACTTTTATTATGATAACCTGTTTTACTCATTCCTTAAAATATATAAATCTTATTCATGTTTCTCAAAAAATAAGCTACAACTTTATACACACAATTTGACTTTTTGAACGATTTGGATAATTTTGAGTTTTTTCATCAATTATTTTTATTCAGAAAATAATTTAGAATGGAAAATATATAAAAAAATGGTTTCAACTTGGTTTTAAAATAATTTGGAACTATTTGAAAATAAAAACAGACTAAAGCTAAATCTATGTGATGCGTTGCATATTTGATTGCGAAAGTATACGAAAAAAAAAAACAAATCAATTTTGCTTAGTATTTTTTTGTTATAAAATGTGCGACCAATATATTTTGAAATAAATTCTTAGATGTTAAATTAACAAAGTTTGCCCAGGTATTTAAAAACGTGGGTTTTATAGAAAACCTAGATGTCTGGGTATCAAAAGATCGGAAATTTTATGCCCTTTCCGATGCCACATAGGTTGACTTGTTAATTGTGGACCGGTTCGAATGCCGGCGGATTTTCCGACGACGTAATTCCGGGTTGGTACGAAATTCCAACGAAAAATCTATTCTAGCGATACAAAGACCCCCAAAACGGTGTTATACTTACTCCAGAATGTTTATTTAGCAATTCTATGGTAATATATTGACATTTAGTTAAATTGAAAGTTTGCAAAATTAAGTTTAGATAAGTTTTATTTAGAATTTCCAGAGTTATATAAACTTTTATACTAAGTAATTAGTAAACTTTATATTCAATCCAAATTATTTTTTTAATCAGTCAAGGATGCCTATTTGGAGTTGGGAGACTGGATTTATGGTGATTTGTCAACAAATAACTTTATTTATGTTAATTTTTCGAAAGGTGTACAAACTTTTTTTGCACCTTTTTTATTTTTGTAATAGTATTTGTTATATAACTTTTTATAGAAAACATCTTTTCATGAGCTTTTTGCAGCAAAATGTTCGGCATGAGTTTCTGAACAAAACGTAGTACTAGGTTTATGTCAACATTAAATTGTTTACATGTCTCATCACAAAATGTGCATAGTGCCCAAGGGGTGTAAATACTTTTTTTACATACTGTATATTTTTAGAAAGCATATGAGAAAACCTTTCTTGTGGATTAAGAATTTTCAAGATCTGACTTACCTATCTAAAATTACAAGCAGATTAAAAAATGGTCTCAATTTACATAACCTCAAATGGTCCCGTCTGATCGCCACGAAAATTCGTCGAAAAAAGCCTTGTAGAGGGATGCCATTTTCCTGAAAGGCGGTGCCTGTATAATCTTGACAAAAAGTCTGTAGGAAGTCTATTTTTTTTACTCGTCATTTATTTTTATTAGGACCTCTTAGGTGCTGCGATCACGTAAATGGAGACTCATAAACCACGTGGACACTTTAAGGGATTGTAATCACTCTATAAATGAGAGGAAGGCACCAACCACCTAAAGGTGGATTAAATAACGTTTTTTTGTTGAAAATCGGCCAAATATCTGCGGAAATATTGTTACCTTAATTTTGGATGCAATTTTGTTGACTTTTGTTGTTTGAGCAAACATTTGACCAATCTCAAATGTCTTTGAAATATGTTTAACAATTTTCAAATCTCTATGAAAATCTTTTCAGAGATGGTTAAGCTTGGCCATGAATTTTACTTGGTAAAAAAGTCACAGCAAAAAAAAAACAGTGTGATGTTTTCAAATTCCCACATTTAACACCTTAACATGAACTGAATGAAAAAAAAAATCACTCCAAAATAATGATTTTAATATATTCAAATAGAATGTTTGAGAAAAAAATGTATTGCACAATTCTTTTAACAAGTTAAAAAGTCAAAGAAGCTTTTCACGAACTATTGATGTAAAAAATCGTCTTTCGTTTCATATAAAATACCCACAAACTCAAAACTTTTAAAAGAGGCAGTAGGTATTTGTAGATTTTGCTCGGTTTGTTCTAGAGGTCTTATCAGACTGCTCCGATTTTGAAGAAACTTTCAGCGTTTGTTTATCTAGAGTATCGTGCAAGCAGTGGTGATGGGAAGATGGATTTGTGTGGTGTTCTCTTTGTGCTATGTTCGTGTTCATGTTCGAGTCGTGCATGTAGTGGGGGGTCATTGTGCTAATGAATATTATTGCGCGTCAGTATCGTGCAAGCAGTGGTGATGGGAAGGTGGATTTTTGTGGTGTTCTCTTTGTGCTATGTTCGTGTTCAAGTTCAAGTCATGCATGCAGTGGGGGGTCATTGTGGTAATTAATATTATTACTCGTCAGTATCGTGTGGGCAGCTGGGCCAGGAAGATGGTTTTATTGTTGTGTTCGTTTTGTAATGTATTTGTATTAAAATCTAGCATGTCTTTTTGTGGTGATGGTATGGTTTTGGTGGTGTGGTGGTGGTGTTAAAAAAAAACAAACGTTCTATTTACTAACATTGAGTCCAAAACCTCCCTACAAACATCTATACCACTAGGTGACGTAGAGATCTCTGCGCATTCTAGATAGATGTTTACTAACATACCTTCCAATCCCCGAGGTTAGCAAGGTACCGGCCAGGAGCCCCTTATCTTACTGGATAGTATTACACGCTCATCTAAAGAGGAAAACATGGTATCTCCCGTGTTGGAATATTGTAACCGGATGAGAGTCTAGTGCTATCATACGTTTAATTACAGTTAAACAGCAAGATAAGCGTTGTGCAGCCATCTGGAATTGTGCGACCTTTATTGCTAATGCTAATGCTAATGCTAAACTTTCAGCGTTTGTTTATCTATACATGAGATGAACTCATGCCAAATATGAGCTCTCTACGACAAAGGGAAGTGGGATAAAACGGACATTGAAGTTTGAGGTCCAAAAAACATGAAAAATCATGAAATTGCTCCCATTTGCGTAAAACTTGATAAATTCTAACTCTCTTAGATGCATTCGAAAAGTCTTTTGATGCACTTCAAAATGTGCTATATACAGCCAAATCATAAATGAATAAATAGTAGTCTGAGAGTGTTAACCAGTGCCGCATAAGTTTAATTTTCTCAAAACATGAATATCAAACTATCGGAAAACCCTTTTTAATGGTGTCAAATATCAGAATTTTCATGTTTTAATCTTGAATTACTTTAAAACTACACCGTGTGTTGATTTAAAAGATTTGAGTAAATTATTCTAACATTTGTAAGTGCATCTCAGTTGAGAAAACGAGTTTAAACTCATGTAATTGAACTTCAACTTCAAACTCAATGTACAAACGTGATCACAATCCCACTGTCAGTTACCACCGTAAATAAAAACGCGCCAAAATCGATTAACCCTGCTGCACAAACCCTTTTCACATCCAGGGCCCGATTGCAACTGAAAGCGCTCGCCGTCGTCTCATCCGAACTCTGTGCAGGTAGCCCCCAGCAATTAAATCTAGATTAAAGCCGAGCTTTCCTTCCTTCTGCCCAGCAATCATCAGGTAGCAGACTCCACAGACTCATTAAATAACTCATTGCCCGGCCCGACGAAGATCCACGGTTGGGGTCGGTCGCCCCGCGAAGGTATTGATTATTGTTTGGCATCACAGGTGCTGCGTCTGAAGCCGCGGCTGCCCAGGTCATTGATCAAAAGCTGCATCCTGCAGAGATTCATTAATTTAAGTGCAACTTTGGACAGATATTGTGTAGGGCACATCGGCGAGGAGGTTTGGGTAATCAACGGTTTCATCTTGACCGGGCTTTTGAGGCAATTGCAGGTCAGACCTTAACCATCGATTGGGCTATCAAGCAGAAGATCGCTTCTGGAGAATTGATTGGAATGCTGTTGAGGTTAAACTCTCGGAATCGATATCCGAGATTCTCAGATTGACGTCAAGTCTTAAAGTCCAAGTGGTAAAAGTGGCTTCCAGAGGAAGGGGAAAGTTAATTCAATTTTTCTCTTGTGGAGGCAAGCAGAAAAAAACCAACCTCCTAGGATATTAATTGATAACAATTATGACTTGGGTCATAAAACCACAGAACACTGCTGCGATCGCCAACCTCGGAAATGGAACATTAATACCGCAGAATTGATTGCTTTTAATGGGTTTTTGTTTAAGTCTTACGCGCGAGAATATCGCAGTTGATCTCGAAGAAGGTAAGAACCTGCAAATTTGCGGACATTAACCCCCTCAGTAAAAGATGAACTAGAGCAAACGATTATGTCAAAGCGATTTTTAAGCGGAGCTTGTTTTGTGCTGATGGTGCTGAGGCTCCGGGCTTTTTTCATGCCTAGAGGGAATTTTCTGTATTACAGTGTAGAGCCAGAAATGAACATGAGAATCAAGAAGAATGACTTTTTAATGTAAATTTATGACTTAATTACTGGTCTTTGGAAGGGGAAATCAGGGATGATGTCAGATAAAAATGTAGCATAGATGACAATTTTATTGAAAACTGCTATGCTGTGTGTGTAATATAATGCAACTTAAATTCTTCAAAAAAATAATTTTGAAAAGATATTTGTGTGTTTTTATCGGCTGAAACATTGGTAGATTCTCTAAGACTTCAAATAACGTTTTTTTTTTTATTTGGATGGAACATTGTTTGTACTTTCTTATGACCAAAGAAGTATTTTTTCATCATCAGATCGTTCATACAATCTCCGTACAATTTTGGCAACCGTCCATACAAAAAGGCGTTTAAAATGTTCAAAAATATGTATCTTGAAAACGGAATTTCTGATTTATTTAGTGTCTAAGGCGAAGTTGTAAGTTTTTTCTTGGAACAGTAGTTCTCAGCCAGCCTAACCTCATGGACCGTTTTGGCAATTTGCCGTAGTATCGTAGGGAAAGATGTGAAACACAAATAAAGAATACTAAAACTTGTAAAATTTTAATGGTTTGATAATTGATTTTGTTCCACTTCCTTTTTGTCGAACTTTTTTATTAGGTTTTTAAATTTAATGAAATGTTTTCCGGTTTTTAAATGTAATTGTAATTGTAATTGTAATTGATTGTTTATTTGTGACGAGAGCCTGTTAGTTTACAACTTTTTATCAGGTTAAGGAGGTAACTTTAAGATAGAAAACGGAAATAAATAAACCAACAAAATGGTTCCAAATAAAGCTAAAAATCCAAGTTAGATGCGGAAGGCTTAAACTAGTTGTTTAACACAGCTTTTAAACGAAAATAGCGTTGTTTTTGTCTTTGCCTCGATCGGCAATCCGTTCCAGCAAGTGGCTCCGTACACCAGTACACTTTTCCCACTGGAAGTAGTGTGTCTGGGGATGATGAAACAGCGCGCTCGTTCCAGTTGTCCCGCTGCACGTGCTGCTGGATGTACTCGGGAAGGCTGCCGTGGTACGCTTGCCGCATGAAGCAGCAGATCCTTAGGCGTTGATTGGACGGCAAATCCACTCCCAGGATGTTGTCGCGAACAGCCGCTGTTGTGTCTCGTCGTCGGAGGCCGTAGACGAACCGTACGGCCGACTTGAAGCAGCGATGCAGCTGTCCTTTCAGTGCAGCTGACAGGCCCGGAGTGTAGATGATATCGCCGTAGGAGAAGATCGGCATCACCACCGCTTGCACCAACTTGAGTCTAGTCTGCGTTGACAGTACCGAGCCAAACCGGCGGAAAGTTCGTAGCACATTGTACGTTTTCATCACCACATCGTTCACTTGAGGCTTCCACGTCAGGTTCCGATCCAATTTGAGCCCAAGGTTGACTACGGTCTCCGACAGCGGAACAGTTTGTCCACAGAAGGTGATGTTTGTTTGTGGTTCGACGATCCCGGTCTTGCAAAAACGATCGCCTGGGTTTTTTCGTTGGGCGCAAGCCAGTTTGCGTCTGCCCAGCGCGCTATCGCCTCAAGATCTTCGTTGATGGCCCGTACAAGTGTGTCGACATCAGCAGATGGACCGGAAGTGTAAACTTGTAGGTCATCGGCGTAAAGATGATAGCTGCATTTTAGGGTCGATGGGAGGCTGTTTATGTATAAGCTAAACAGCAACGCGCTGAGGCAGGAACCCTGCGGTGTGCCGTCGGGGACATCGCGCTCTCCTGACAATGTGTCTGCGAGCCGAACTGATTGTTTCCTTCGCGCAAGGAAGGACGATATCAGATCGCACGCCGCTCGAGAGAATCGGAATTCGCTTTGCAGCTTCGTTCTTAATTTTGGTGCTTAACGCAATTGAACGCGAGGGAGAAATCCACGAGAACCATTACGGTGCAGCGACCGTTGTCAAGATTCTCGTATAGGTCGTGGTTACCTTGGCTAGTGCGGTGGTTGTGCTGTGTCCTTTCCGGTAACCAGATTGTTGTCCAGCCAGCAGAGGAGCGTTGGGGTTGTCGAGGTGTTCAGCGATCTGCGACAGCAATATTTTCTCCAACACTTTTGAAACCGCTGGCAGAACGCTGATCGGCCGGAAATCCTTCGGCTGGGCTGGGTTCGACTGCTTCGGAATGGGGGTGATGATGGCCTTTTTCCAGCACTCCGGGAACACTTTGGTCATTATAATTTCGTTGAACAGATGCGTAAGGATGGGAAGCACAAATGGACACAACAGCTTGATGAAAGAAATCGGGATATCGTCCGGGCCGGTAGCGTTTGTCTGGATTTCGTAGATTTTCCGGCAGATTTCTTCGCCGGATGTGGCTCGAAAAGTGAATTCATCTGCACCGTGGTCGATTTCTGTTCTGTGCGCGGGTTCGGCTGGATTCTCTTGGCGTGCTCCTAGCAGCTGACGATGACCGTCACTGAAGAACTTGTTCAGTTCGTCGGCGTCAGTTCCTTCGGCAGCTTGGTTCTTCTTGGCGTTGTTGTGAATACCTTCTCTCCGCAGATTACACCACAATGTTTTAGCTGGCAGGTTGGCGTCGAAATGTTGATCAGCGTAGCGTTTCTTGGCGGCAAAGATGAGGGAGTTCGCACGATCACGTTTCAGGATGTAGTCTTGCCACTGGTTATCACCTCTGACTCGGTTTTACGGGAGTAGAGCGCAAACGCCAGGTCTCGCAGTGCCACAGCTTGCTTGATGGTCTCGGAGATCCAGGGGGTTCGTTTATCGCGAACAACGATGGTTCGCTCTGGGGCGTGCTGCTGCAGCAGATCCGTTAGTACACCGTTCAGCAGAACTGCTTTCGCGGACGTGTCCTCTGCTTCGAGGATAGGTTGGAGATTTCTGGCTTGAAAGTCCATTTGCAGCCGCATCGGGTCGATGGCACGTAGGTTACGAGTGCGCACAGTCTGCGGGGCAGATCGCGGCATCCTGACGTTCGAAAGCAGGTACACAACCTCGTGGTCCGAGATAGCATTGCCGGTGCAGGTCTTCGATTTGATCACCGATCCGGGAGAGTCGGTTATCAACAAGTCGATAGTGGTTGATGTGGTCTCGGTGATTCGTGTCGGTCCGGTTGGGAGGACTGTGAGATTGAATGCGGCGTTGATCCGGGAAAGCGCAGCCAGATTAACGCTTTGTTGAGGTGCAGCCACATTGATATTGAAATCGCCGACTAAGAATAGTCGGTCAAATCCAAAGTCGAGAAGGTCGATAAGAAGTTTTTCGTAGGCTTGAGCAAAGTGTGGGTTCGTGCAGACGGGGTTGTACAACACCACCACGCAGATGTTGAGGTCGTTAATTTTAGCTTGTACGGCAAGAAACTCAAATCTCTGGCTGATGGGAATAGCTGGGTCATGTAAGGATCTAAGGATTGGAGTGGCTTTGATCCCTTTCTGCACGTACAGCCCAACACCACCACACGTACGCGCACCACGCCCACGGCCAGTCGGCAGTGAGTGTTTGATAAAATTATAGGCTGGGACACGGATTGGACCAGCTGGTGAAGATTGTTTAAGTTTGGATTCCGTGACACCGAAGAAGTGGTACTGCGCCTTGTCCAGAAGCAGCTTTACTCCATCGATGCTGTGCTCAAGCCCACGGACGTTTAGGTGACCGATACGGAGATTAGGCAAATTTGTTCGAGACATTGTTCGGGGGATCGTCAGCGTCAAGTGGAAAATCAGCAACGGGAGGAAGATGACACGTCCAACGAGCGAGCGTCAAAGAACACCGATGACTCATCTGCTTGGTGGTCGTGTCCCAGGAGCTCGAGGAGATGTAATGAAATTTATTTTCACATCAGAAGTTTTTAATAAATATTTTCCATTCAATTCGATACTTCTTTTATTTCTTTTTAAATCTTTTAAAAATGGTAAAAAAACAAGGACAAACATTTTAAAATGGCGTAATACTGAATGTTTGGCCTTTTTGAAATGTTAGTCTTGATTTGAAAATTTTGAAAATATTGTTTTCGAAAAGATCGGAAAATTTCACAAATGTCTCATATTTTAACATTGAAAATCGGACCATTAGTTACTGAGATATCGACATTGAAAAATGGTGGGCTGATTGTGTGAGACTTAGAAAACATCAATTTTCCTGTTTTTAAACCTTTGCATTGCAATATCTTAGCAACTAAAGGTCGTATCAACAAAGTCCGAAGAAGCAAAATATAGAGAATTTCCTCAGCTTTTCAAAAATATTTTTTTCAAAAGTGGGCAAACATGTGCACTTATTTCAAAAAATGAAAAACTGCAACTATTTTCAAAAAAGTTAAATCAAAATGGTTATAACTTGAAAACGGTGCACTTTATCAAAATTTCACTAAAGTACTTTTTGATTGATAATTCAATTTTAAATCGAAAAATGAAGTTGAAAAAATTTTGCGATCAAAATTTCGATTTTTTGAAAACATCAGTATTGATTAAAAAATTCATAACTCGGTCAATGATTTTTTGCACAACCCTGAAATTTCTGAAAAGTTGGCATTTTATGTCCTCTAAAACATATCAAAAAATAAAAAAAAATTAAAATTGGGTTTTTTTTGCAAATCAAGTTTTAGTGGGGTAATTCTCTACCAACTCACACGAAATCGGGAAAAGTTGCCCCGACCCCTCTTCGATTTGCGTGAAACTTTGTCCTAAGGGGTAACTTTTGTCCCTGATCACGAATCCGAGGTCCGTTTTTTGATATCTCGTGACGGAGGGGCGGTACGACCCTTCAATTTTGAACGTGCGAAAATAGGTGTTTTTCAACAATTTGCAGCCTGAAACGGTGATGAGATAGAAATTTGGTGTCAAAGGGACTTTAATGTAATTAGACGCCCGATTTGATGGCGTACTCAAATCCGAATAAACGTATTTTCATCGAAAAACACTAAAAGTTTTCCCATTTTCGTTACTCGACTGCTAAAAATTTTGGAACATGTCATTTATGGGAAATTTAATGTACTGATCTACATTGTCCCAGAAGGGTCATTTTCTCATTTAGAACAAAATTTTTCATTTCATTTCGTGTTTTTTTCTTTTCAGGGTTATTTTTTAGTGTAACAATGTTCTACAAAGTTGTAGAGCAGACAATTACAAAAATTTTGATATATAGACATAATGGGTTTGCTTATAAACATCACGAGTTATCGCGATTTTACGAAAAAAAGTTTTGAAAAAGTTACTTTTTGCGTTTCTCTTTGTTTCGTCGTCCGTGTCTGTCGCGGGTGACCATGAATGGCCATGATCAATGACGACCAACTTTTTCAAAACTTTTTTTTGTAAAATCGCGATAACTCGTGATGTTTATAAGCAAACCCCTTATGTCTATATATCAAAATTTTTGTAATTGTCTGCTCTACAACTTTGTAGAACTTTGTTACACTCTAAAAAATAACCCTGCAAAGTTAGAAAAAACACGAAATTTTAAAATGAAAAATTTTGTTCTAAATGAAAAGATGACCCTTCTGGGACAATGTAGATTCGAAAAGTACATTAAATTTCCCATAAAATGACATGTTCCAAAATTTTTTACAGTCGAGTAACGGAAAATGGGAGAATTTTTAAAACTTTTTTAGTGTTTTTTTTTCGATGAAAATACGTTTATTCGGAATTCTGAGTACGCCATCAAATCGGGCGTCTAATTTTACACAAAAGTCCCTTTGACACCAAATTTCTATCTCATCACCGTTTCAGGCTGCAAATTATTGAAAAACACCTCTTTTTCGCATGTTCAAAATGGAAGGGGTCGTACCGCCCCTCCGTCACGAGATATCAAAAAACGGACCTCGGATTCGTGATCAGGGACAAAAGTTACCCCTTAGGACAAAGTTTCACGCAAATCGAAGAGGGGTCGGGGCAACTGCTGTGTGAGTTGGCGGAGAATTACCCAGTGATAAAAAGTTAAATAAAAAAATCACCAAATTTTTTTTAACGTGTATCATTTTTTTTAGTGTAGTCCGTATCTTTACCTACAACTTTGCCGAAGACACCAAATCGATCAAAAAATTCCTTCAAAAGATACAGATTTTTGAATTTTCATACATCATTTTTGTATGGACAGCTCAAATTTATATGGAAAATTATATGGACAAACTAATGATGCAAAATGGCTTCTTTGGGCATACCGAAGGCACCAAAAAAGTTTCAGTCGGATTAAAAATTGAAGAAAAAATACCGATTTCGTAGAGAATTGCTCTATTTTCAAAAAATGTTGTTATTACATTCGAAATGTACGAAAAAATTCCGATCGTATGGGTATCAAAAACGGTATGTAAAAACGGAAATCTTGAGCATTTTTTCGAAAATACGTAGTTTTGTGCAAATTTTGAGTATTTTCAAAAAATGTTGTTATTATATTCGAAATGTATGAAAAAATTTTGATCTTTTGATACTGATACTGTAAAAACTGAAATTTTGAGTATTTTTTCGAAAATACGTAGTTTTGTGATTTTTGATAACCATATAGCATAGCATAGCATTGGTGTCTACCCGGTTGTGATTTTTGATAACCATATTGTAAAAAACTGAAATTTGAGTATTTTTTTCGAAAATACGTAGTTTAAAAAAAATTGAGTGTTTTCAAAAAAATATTTTACTTTCAAGATGCATGAAAAAAATTCTAATAATTTGATTCTCATATAACAATAACAATATTTTTTGTATTTTTTTGAGAAACAGGAAAAATAAGTATTTTTGTCAAAAAATTTCATGAAATTATAATTTTAATGGATAGCTGACATAATTCCAATTCCAAAACACTTTAAATTTGTTTATGGTTGCATGATTTTTCATGTGATTAAAGCCAATGTCTCCCATATAGCCCATAAGCACTGTGCTTCACTTGAACACTGGAACGTACTTAACCAAGGCAGCTGAACGAAACAAAACCGGGGCAGTGCAAAACCTAGGCGTGCAAAACCGAGGCATCCTGCTTTATCTTTATTTAGCAAGAAGTAAGGAATAAAAACTATCATAACATTAAAAAATAACAAAATTAATAAAATTCATTCATTGAACTTTTCTGCTTTGTTAATCTTTTCAATGTTAAAAATGGATGGTGAACTGACAATTTTTTTTAAATTATTACGAATATATTTTTTTCAGATAAAATTTAATTTAAAAAATAGCAGGAATATCCGAAGTGGTCTACAGAATCCAACTTGATAATTAGACCTGTTGGAATTTTTGTTTTTTTATTAACGTCATTTTAAGCATTGTGTTTTTCAAATAAACTGAAGTAACTTTTCTGAAACATAACATAACAAGAAATAAGGTGGTTCATTATTTTTTCATTCATTCAAGTTTTTGAACTTATAAGATTTTTTTTTAATGAGATACCGATTATTTAATAATATTTGCAGGTTTTAGAATGGATTGAATTTTCACTTTTTTATTTAATTAATTATTTTATGTATTATTTTTTATAAACAAAAACTTGTTTTTATTTTTTCTAGAGAACATGAAGATTCTAAATTGGGCTGGATTCCATAAAAGTTTTAGAACCACTCCGAGCGCCGCAGTTTTGCGACCACTGGTTTAACACTTTCCTGTAAAAATAATAACAATCTGTAAAATAAATTGTTTTGATTGTGATTTTTTACTAATCTAATCTAATCTAATCTAACACGAACGCAGCCAGTCCGATGAAAGCATGCTGGAAAGTCTTGTGATTAGATTACGCCACAAGCACTTTTCTTGTCATTATTAATAATTGCAGTACATCCGAGAACACCCGAAAATGTATGGCAAAAATTAAAGCGGCCAGCCCTACTACGTTGTGTTTACCGCAGAGAGGATTCTGAGAACGGATCACATTTCACAGAATCTACAGGGGAGGAAGGATGCGTGGACATACCGTACCAAACGCTCCTGTTTACAGTTTCATATGTGTTTTGTATAATGTGTTAAGTGTAAAATATAGTGTGGTTATATAATCAATTAAATATAATAATGCAATATAATGATCATTTAATAAAATCCCTTCACCTATATATAATAACCAAGCACCCAAGCACACAAACAGCGGCACAAAAGAAATGAAAATGAACATGCAAAAACAAGACGGCGCGTCCCCGTGGTCAGCACACTAATGATGCCATTATTTAATTATAATAACCACTCATCCAAGCACACAAACAGCGACATAAAAGAAATGAAAATGAGCATGCAAAAACAAGACAGCGCGTCCGCGTGGTCAGCGCACTAATAATGCCATTATTTAATTATAATAACCACTCACCCAAGCACACAAACAGCGATACAAGAGAAATGAAAATGAGCATGCAAAAACAAGACAGCGCGTCCCCGTGGGCAGCGCACTCTTGTTTTGATTGTGCTTTTTTACACAAAAAAACCCAAAATGCGCAAATTCACCATTTTTGAAAACTGTCATGTTTGGATTTGTTTTATACAACAAAAATTGCCATCTTGTATCAACAAGTTTGTCAAAGCTCATTCGGCGGTGCTGCCATTTAAAAAAAAAGATTTTTGAAAATCGTTGAAAAATGTAAAAAAAATGTAAAAAAAAGTTTAAATCAAATGTGCAATCGAAAAGTCCTACATAAATTTCGATATCGTGCACCGTTTTCAAATTAAACCTACCTAAATTTGCTTAAAATAGATTAAAGATTGGCCTTATGATTACTGAGATACAACCACCCTTTTAAAAAATAATTGAGTTTTTACCCCAGTTTGCGGTACAAATGGTCCAATATTTCCTCAAAGCTTATCTCAGACCACAGACCAAGAACTGCAGTTTTAGAAGACCTACCAATATCCATCCCCATTATTCAAACTCCACCCTCAAAAAGCTCAGTCGAAAAGTCGGTCGAGTTCAAAGCCTGTTGATAAATGGATCTTCGAAGGTGGTACTGCGGATCGTAACCAGCTACCGCCATGCTGCCACCACTATCTGCTCGATATATCTACGTGGAATATCAATCTGCGCGAGTGCCACCCACCATCAGCATCATCATTATTATCACTGTCTCGAAAGGTGGGTGGTGGAAGGTGAACGACCCGCTCATTAATTTTCCCGAATGGATCAGATTTAGTATCATCTAGGGAAGGTGATGACGTGACGAAAATTTTGAACTTTGCTGCAAAAATTGGAATGCTTCTTTCGTTTATCTCAGTGGGTTCCATCAGTGACACCGATTTTATCTTGCCCTCACTCTAGGTTTTGGCGATTGATCGCGAGCTTTCGATAGTCAAATGAGAGGAAGCTTTTTTTTTTTGTTGGTTGGGTGAAAGGGAGATTGGCTTACAGAGATGAGTTTCTCTAATGAGTGGTTGGGTTCTCCGGAGATTCGAAAAGGGCATCTTCAGTATGAGCACTCTTCGTTGAACTTTAATTATTATGCTTTACGTAAAAATCCGGGGCTACCGGTTTAAACGCTGAAGGCTGGTCATTTGGTAATTTCTAATCTGTGCTCAACATTTGACCTAGTTGAGTTTTGTTCAGCAAGAAACGGTGACACCTGCAATAAATTTATTAAATTTAGTCAGACTAGAAGACACCCCAACATAAATACATCCAATGCATTTAAATGATTCAATTTGCTAGAACACGACATGCCACCACAAAGCGCTGAAAGCTCAGTGAATCAATTTTCTAGCCTCTGCAACAACGTGGCGCATTCTGGCGCAAACGCCAACCGTCGATGAACGCCGCCTCCCGAGGGGGGTTGACTGAGTGGAGCACAGCTTTAATCAAAATAATCGATCTAAATGCAAAACTTTTCGCTCCCAGTGCACCGGCAGTCACTATGCTTTGCACCATGTTGCAGAATCTTCCCCCCGCGGTGCAAGGTAAGGCCGCAAAAGGCACGAGTTTGTTCGATGGAAGTTGGATTTTTTTTCACATTCAGAGTAGAATTAGAATTTTAAGGAATTAATTTATCTTTTGAAGATTTTTTTTTTAATTCAGAAATATGCTTTAAGTATACTCCCCCATCAAAACAATCTCAGTTGTTGTGTTGTATTCTTTTAAACACCACTTTATATCGTTAATATGCGATTATTTATATTTTTAATAACTTCATTAGTCCCTCGTTGTAGGCAAGGATTCTTTACCAGTTGCCGCCCGACCGACCAATTGGCAACCAATTTAGTAATCCGCTCACGTACCGTCACTAACCCTTGGCAGCACTCAATTGCTCCCTCTTTTTGCTCTCATTGTCCGATTATTCAGTCGTAACTGCATAATTGTCCTATTTGCAATTATTTTATTCTTTTAGAGGGTTGAAAGTGGTGTATCATATCATTGAGAATAACTCATTTTTAATCAATTAAAATTCAAATTATATATTTCAGTAGGACCATCTTACAATCAGTAAATCCCAGTCCAATGAAGTGGACAGCGATGCTGGCTGCAGGAAATTATGTGTATTTTATAAGTAGATCGTTTATTAAATTACTGCACTTCACTTTATAGCAGCAACGTCCAGCAGCGTGTACAAGTTGGGAGCCGATGGACCGGAGGTTGTTGAAAGGTTCTCGTTCGAGTCGCACTGACCGCAAAGAGACCTGTCGGTGGAGAGGATTTTTATGACGTGTTTTAATATGTTTTATTCTGCTATCTAGTATCATTAGCTTTTGCTGGTTTGAAGTTAATATCCAAACTTTTTTATAAGGACCAAAGAGCCAAATAAAAAAATAGTGTTGATGCTTCACTTTATAAAGGGAACAAGGGAAATTCTCCACAGTTTGGCGTGGAGTTGGATAGATTTTGGGATGGTCTATGATTCGTACTTAAAACGTTATCTATAGTCTTCCCGGGCAGACGGTAATAACAAAATTAATAATATTTCAATAACAAATCCTGTTAAAATAACAAAAAGTGTTATTATTTTATCCTGAAGTTCAACTTCAAGAAGAAAAAATAATAACAGTTTCTGATAAAATAACAAAATTTGGTATTGAAGCGATATTATATTGAAAATGTTTAATAACACGCTAATAAGAGGAATTGTTAACATTTCAAAAACTCTCCTAATAACAAAATTTGTTATTCGTTCGGTATACTGACTTAGAAATAAAATTACCATAAATTGCACAAATGGAAAAGTTTCTAAGTGTCCATAACACAATCTGTTATTATTTTTTATTTTGACCAATTTCGTCAGGGTCATTATTTTGGCCATGAAATGGGGTCCTTAAGCTAAAATTATTCTAAAAAGTTGAAATTTTGAAAGTTGTTTTATCTTAATTATTTGATATACCTCCAAGGGACTTTGCTAAAATTGGTTATAACTATGGGATAATTTTGACCAATTTCGTCGGGATCATTATTTTGGCCATGAAAAGGGGTCTTTAAGCTAAAATTATTCTGAAAAGTTGAAATTTTGAAAGTTGACTTTTTAATTATTTGATATACCCCCTAAAGGACTTTGTTTAAAATGGTTAGAACTATGGGATAATTTTGACCAATTTCGTCAGGGTCATTATTTTGGCCATGAAATAGGGTCTTTAAGCTAAAATTATTCTAAAAAGTTGAAATTTTGAAAGTTGATTTTTTTACTTATTTGATATACCCCCTAAGGGATTTTACTAAAATTGACTAGAACTATGAAATAATTTTGAGCAATTTCATCGGGGTCATTTGTTTCACCATGAAATGGGGTTCAAGCTTTAATTAATGCGATAAAATTAACTTTTTAGAGTTATTTTTTTTAATTTTGTTATGTTCCCTAACGGAATTAGGTGGGAAAAGTTATCCTACAGATGGTTATCCTAGAAATAATTTATAGCGCTATGGCGGCCATCTTTATGGCATGCGGGATAACTTGTCATGGTTATCCCAGGAACAATTTTAAAGAGAGATTCCAAAAATTCAAAAAAACGAACAATTAACATTACCTGGACATGTTTCTTGGCAAAACTTACTGCCCTACATTCCTGGAGTATGAAAATTTGAATGCGAATGAAAAAAAAATCCAGAAATATTTGAACTTCAAATATTTTAATTCAAATATTCAATAAATTTTAAAATCCTTCTAGGATGGGACTCTGGGTCATTTCCTGGACATGTATTTAGACAAAACTTGTTGCCCTACATTTCTTGAGCTTAAAAATACAACTTGGCATGAGGCCATGTGGAGGAAAAAAATTCCAGAAATATTTGAACTTCAAATATTTTAATTCAAATATTCAATAAATTTAAAAATCCTTCTAGGATGGGACTCTGGGTCATTTCCTGGACATGTATTTTGGTAAAACTTGTTGCCCTACATTTCTTGAGCTTAAAAATACAACTTGGCATGAGGCCATGTGGAGGAAAAAAATTCCAGAAATATTTGAACTTCAAATATTTTAATTCAAATATTCAATAAATTTAAAAATCCTTCTAGGATGGGACTCTGGGTCATTTCCTGGACATGTATTTTGGTAAAACTTGTTGCCCTACATTCTTCTTGAGCTTAAAAATACAACTTGGCATGAGGCCATGTGGAGGAAAATTCCAGAAATATTTGAACTTCAAATATTTTAATTCAAATATTCAATAAATTTAAAATCCTTCTAGGATGGGACTCTGGGTCATTTCCTGGACATGTATTTTGGTAAAACTTGTTGCCCTACATTTCTTGAGCTTAAAAATACAACTTGGCATGAGGCCATGTGGAGGAAAAAAATTCCAGAAATATTTGAACTTCAAATATTTTAATTCAAATATTCAATAAATTTGAAAATCCTTCTAGGATGGGACTCTGGGTCATTTCCTGACATGTATTTTGGTAAAACTTCTTGCCCTACATTTCTTGAGCTTAAAAATACAACTTGGCATGAGGCCATGTGGAGGAAAAAAATTCCAGAAATATTTGAACTTCAAATATTTTAATTCAAATATTCAATAAATTTGAAAATCCTTCTAGGATGGGACTCTGGGTCATTTCCTGGACATGTATTTAGACAAAACTTGTTGCCCTACATTTCTTGAGCTTAAAAATACAACTTGGCATGAGGCCATGTGGAGGAAAATTCCAGAAATATTTGAACTTCAAATATTTTAATTCAAATATTCAATAAATTTAAAAATCCTTCTAGGATGGGACTCTGGGTCATTTCCTGACATGTATTTTGGTAAAACTTGTTGCCCTACATTTCTTGAGCTTAAAATACAACTTGGCATGAGGCCATGTGGAGGAAAATTCCAGAAATATTTGAACTTCAAATATTTTAATTCAAATATTCAATAAATTTAAAATCCTTCTAGGATGGGACTCTGGTCATTTCCTGGACATGTATTTTGGTAAAACTTGTTGCCCTACATTTCTTGAGCTTAAAAATACAACTTGGCATGAGGCCATGTGGAGGAAAAATTCCAGAAATATTTGAACTTCAAATATTTTAATTCAAATATTCAATAAATTTAAAAATCCTTCTAGGATGGGACTCTGGGTCATTTCCTGGACATGTATTTTGGTAAAACTTGTTGCCCTACATTTCTTGAGCTTAAAAATACAACTTGGCATGAGGCCATGTGGAGGAAAATTCCAGAAATATTTGAACTTCAAATATTTTAATTCAAATATTCAATAAATTTGAAAATCCTTCTAGGATGGGACTCTGGGTCATTTCCTGACATGTATTTTGGTAAAACTTGCCCTACATTTCTTGAGCTTAAAAATACAACTTGGCATGAGGCCATGTGGAGGAAAATTCCAGAAATATTTGAACTTCAAATATTTTAATTCAAATATTCAATAAATTTAAAAATCCTTCTAGGATGGGACTCTGGGTCATTTCCTGGACATGTATTTTGGTAAAACTTGTTGCCCTACATTTCTTGAGCTTAAAATACAACTTGGCATGAGGCCATGTGGAGGAAAATTCCAGAAATATTTGAACTTCAAATATTTTAATTCAAATATTCAATAAATTTAAAAATCCTTCTAGGATGGGACTCTGGGTCATTTCCTGACATGTATTTTGGCAAAACTTGTTGCCCTACATTTCTTGAGCTTAAAATACAACTTGGCATGAGGCCATGTGGAGGAAAAATCCAGAAATATTTGAACTTCAAATATTTTAATTCAAATATTCAATAAATTTGAAAATCCTTCTAGGATGGGACTCTGGGTCATTTCCTGGACATGTATTTTGCAAAACTTCTTGCCCTACATTTCCTGGAGCTTAAAAATACAACTTGGCATGAGGCCATGTGGAGGAAAATTCCAGAAATATTTGAACTTCAAATATTTTAATTCAAATATTCAATAAATTTGAAAATCCTTCTAGGATGGGACTCTGGGTCATTTCCTGGACATGTATTTAGACAAAACTTGTTGCCCTACATTTCTTGAGCTTAAAATACAACTTGGCATGAGGCCATGTGGAGGAAAAAATCCAGAAATATTTGAACTTCAAATATTTTAATTCAAATATTCAATAAATTTAAAATCCTTCTAGGATGGGACTCTGGGTCATTTCCTGGACATGTATTTAGGCAAAACTTGTTGCCCTACATTCCTGGAACATAAAAATACAACTTGGCATGTGGCCATGTGGAGGAAAATTCCAGAAATATTTGAACTTCAAATATTTTAATTCAAATATTCAATAAATTTGAAAATCCTTCTAGGATGGGACTCTGGGTCATTTCCTGGACATGTATTTAGGCAAAACTTGTTGCCCTACATTCCTGGAACATAAAAATACAACTTGGCATGAGGCCATGTGGAGGAAAATTCCAGAAATATTTGAACTTCAAATATTTTAATTCAAATATTCAATAAATTTAAAAATCCTTCTAGGATGGGACTCTGGGTCATTTCCTGGACATGTATTTTGTAAAACTTGTTGCCCTACATTTCTTGAGCTTAAAAATACAACTTGGCATGAGGCCATGTGGAGGAAAAATTCCAGAAATATTTGAACTTCAAATATTTTAATTCAAATATTCAATAAATTTAAAAATCCTTCTAGGATGGGACTCTGGGTCATTTCCTGACATGTATTTTGCAAAACTTGTTGCCCTACATTTTTGAGTTTAAAATACAACTTGGCATGAGGCCATGTGGAGGAAAAATTCCAGAAATATTTGAACTTCAAATATTTTAATTCAAATATTCAATAAATTTGAAAATCCTTCTAGGATGGGACTCTGGGTCATTTCCTGGACATGTATTCGGTAAAACTTGTTGCCCTACATTTCTTGAGCTTAAAATACAACTTGGCATGAGGCCATGTGGAGGAAAATTCCAGAAATATTTGAACTTCAAATATTTTAATTCAAATATTCAATAAATTTAAAAATCCTTCTAGGATGGGACTCTGGGTCATTTCCTGGACATGTATTTTGGTAAAACTTGTTGCCCTACATTTCTTGAGCATAAAAATACAACTTGGCATGAGGCCAGAAAATCCAGAAATATTTGAACTTCAAATATTTTAATTCAAATATTCAATAAATTTAAAAATCCTTCTAGGATGGGACTCTGGGTCATTTCCTGGACATGTATTTAGGCAAAACTTGTGTGCCCTATTTGAACTTCTTAATTCATAAAAATACAACTTACATGAGGCCAAGCAAATGTGGAGGAAAATCCAGAAATATTTGAACTTCAAATATTTTAATTCAAATATTCAATAAATTTTAAAATCCTTCTAGGATGGGACTCTGGGTCATTTCCTGGACATGTATTTAGGCAAAACTTGTTGCCCTACATTCCTGGAACATAAAAATACAACTTGGCATGAGGCCATGTGGAGGAAAAAAAATTCCAGAAATATTTGAACTTCAAATATTTTAATTCAAATATTCAATAAATTTAAAAATCCTTCTAGGATGGGACTCTGGGTCATTTCCTGGACATGTATTTTGGCAAAACTTGTTGCCCTACATTTCTTGAGCTTAAAATACAACTTGGCATGAGGCCATGTGGAGGAAAAAATTCCAGAAATATTTGAACTTCAAATATTTTAATTCAAATATTCAATAAATTTAAAAATCCTTCTAGGATGGGACTCTGGGTCATTTCCTGGACATGTATTTTGGTAAAACTTGTTGCCCTACATTTCTTGAGCATAAAAATACAACTTGGCATGAGGCCATGTGGAGGAAATTCCAGAAATATTTGAACTTCAAATATTTTAATTCAAATATTCAATAAATTTAAAAATCCTTCTAGGATGGGACTCTGGGTCATTTCCTGGACATGTATTTGGCAAAACTTGTTGCCCTACATTTCTTGAGCATAAAAATACAACTTGGCATGAGGCCATGTGGAGGAAAAAATCCAGAAATATTTGAACTTCAAATATTTTAATTCAAATATTCAATAAATTTAAAAATCCTTCTAGGATGGGACTCTGGGTCATTTCCTGGACATGTATTTAGGCAAAACTTGTTGCCCTACATTTTTGAGCATAAAAATACAACTTGGCATGAGGCCATGTGGAGGAAAAAATCCAGAAATATTTGAACTTCAAATATTTTAATTCAAATATTCAATAAATTTTAAAATCCTTCTAGGATGGGACTCTGGGTCATTTCCTGGACATGTATTTAGGCAAAACTTGTTGCCCTACATTCCTGGAACATAAAAATACAACTTGGCATGAGGCCATGTGGAGGAAAAAAATTCCAGAAATATTTGAACTTCAAATATTTTAATTCAAATATTCAATAAATTTTAAAATCCTTCTAGGATGGGACTCTGGGTCATTTCCTGGACATGTATTTAGGCAAAACTTGTTGCCCTACATTCCTGGAACATAAAAATACAACTTGGCATGAGGCCATGTGTAGGAAAAAAATTCCAGAAATATTTGAACTTCAAATATTTTAATTCAAATATTCAATAAATTTAAAAATCCTTCTAGGATGGGACTCTGGGTCATTTCCTGGACATGTATTTAGGCAAAACTTGTTGCCCTACATTTCTTGAACATAAAAATACAACTTGGCATGAGGCCATGTGGAGGAAAAAAATTCCAGAAATATTTGAACTTCAAATATTTTAATTCAAATATTCAATAAATTTAAAAATCCTTCTAGGATGGGACTCTGGGTCATTTCCTGGACATGTATTTAGGCAAAACTTGTTGCCCTACATTCCTGGAACATAAAAATACAACTTGGCATGAGGCCATGTGTAGGAAAAAAATTCCAGAAATATTTGAACTTCAAATATTTTAATTCAAATATTCAATAAATTTAAAAATCCTTCTAGGATGGGACTCTGGGTCATTTCCTGGACATGTATTTTGCAAAACTTGTTGCCCTACATTCCTGGAACATAAAAATACAACTTGGCATGAGGCCATGTGGAGAAAAATTCCAGAAATATTTGAACTTCAAATATTTTAATTCAAATATTCAATAAATTTGAAAATCCTTCTAGGATGGGACTCTGGGTCATTTCCTGGACATGTATTTAGGCAAAACTTGTTGCCCTACATTCCTTGAACATAAAAATACAACTTGGCATGAGGCCATGTGGAGGAAAAAAAATTCCAGAAATATTTAAATTTCAAATATTTTAATTCAAATATTCAATAAATTTAAAAATCCTTCTAGGATGGGACTCTGGGTCATTTCCTGGACATGTATTTAGGCTAAACTTGTTGCCCTACATTTCTTGAGCTTAAAATACAACTTGGCATGAGGCCATGTGTAGGAAAAAATTCCAGAAATATTTGAACTTCAAATATTTTAATTCAAATATTCAATAAATTTAAAATCCTTCTAGGATGGGACTCTGGGTCATTTCCTGGACATGTATTTAGGCAAAACTTGTTGCCCTACATTTCTTGAGCATAAAAATACAACTTGGCATGAGGCCATGTGGAGGAAAAATCCAGAAATATTTGAACTTCAAATATTTTAATTCAAATATTCAATAAATTTTAAAATCCTTCTAGGATGGGACTCTGGGTCATTTCCTGGACATGTATTTAGGCAAAACTTGTTGCCCTACATTCCTGGAACATAAAAATACAACTTGGCATGAGGCCATGTGGAGGAAATTCCAGAAATATTTGAACTTCAAATATTTTAATTCAAATATTCAATAAATTTAAAATCCTTCTAGGATGGGACTCTTCATTTCCTGGACATGTATTTAGGCAAAACTTGTTGCCCTACATTCCTGAACAAAATACAACCAGATGAGTCAGGTTTGAACTTCAAATATTTTAATTCAAATATTCAATAATTTAAAAATCCTTCTAGGATGGGACTCGTCATTTCCTGACATGTATTTGCAAACTTGTTGCCCTTTTTGAGCTTAAATACATAATAGGCCATGTAGGAAAAATTCCAGAAATATTTGAACTTCAAATATTTTAATTCAAATACAATAAATTAAAAATCTCTAGGATTGACTTCTGCATTTCAGAAAATGTATTCATAAACATAACTTTGATGCCCTAAATTCCAGAAAATCTTGTTGCCCAACATTGAGCATAAAATCAAGCATGAGGCCATGTGAGAAAAAATTATTTGAACTTCAAATATTTTAATTCAAATATTCAATAAATTTAAAATCCTTCTAGGATGGGACTTGGGTCATTTCCTGACATGTATTTAGCAAAACTTGTTGCCCTACATTCCTGAACAAAAATAAACTCATGAGGCCATGTGGAGGAAAATCCAGAAATATTTGAACTTCAAATATTTTAATTCAAATATTCAATAAATTTAAAATCCTTCTAGGATGGGACTCTGTCATTTCCTGGACATGTATTTGGTAAACTTGTTGCCCTACATTTTTGGCTTAAAAATAACTTGGCATGAGGCCATGTGGAGGAAATTCAGAAATATTTGAACTTCAAATATTTTAATTCAAATATTCAATAAATTTTAAAATCCTTCTAGGATGGGACTCGTCATTTTGTATTTGGTAAACTTGTTGCCCTACATTTCTGAGCTTAAATAATACAAGCATGAGGCCATGTGGAGGAAATCCAGAAATATTTGAACTTCAAATATTTTAATTCAAATATTCAAAAATTTAAAATTCTAGGATGGGACTCTGGGTCATTTCTCTGATTTAGCAAACTTGTTGCCCTACATTTCTTGAGCATACACTTGGCATGAGGCCATGTGGAGAAAAAATCCAGAAATATTTGAACTTCAAATATTTTAATTCAAATATTCAATAAATTTTATCCTTCTAGGATGGGACTCTGGGTCATTTCCGACATGTATTTTGCAAAACTTGTTGCCCTACATTTCTTGAGCTTAAATACAACTTGGCATGAGGCCATGTGGAAAATTCCAGAAATATTTGAACTTCAAATATTTTAATTCAAATATTCAAAATTTAAATCCTTCTAGGATGGGACTTGTCATTTCGACATGTATTTAGGCAAAATTTACATTTTCTGACATGTGGCATGAGGCCATGTAATCCAGAAATATTTGAACTTCAAATATTTTAATTCAAATATTCAATAAATTTAAATCCTTCTAGGATGGGACTTGGGTCATTCCTGGACATATAGTGTGTTGTTGTACATTTCTGAGTTAAATACAACTTGGCATGAATGTGAGGAAAAATTCCAGAAATATTTGAACTTCAAATATTTTAATTCAAATATTCAATAAATTTGAAAATCCTTCTAGATGGGACTTGTCATTTCTGACATGTATTTTGCAAAACTTGTTGCCCTACATTTCTTGAGCAATACAACTTGGCATGAGACCATGTGGAGTGAAAATTTGAACTTCATATTAATTCAAATATTCAATAAATTTAAAATCCTTCTAGGATAAGACTCTGGGTCATTTCCTGGACATGTATTTAGCAAAATTTGTTGCCTCACATCTTGGTGGCATGAGGCCATGTGGAGGAAAAATCCAGAAATATTTGAACTTCAAATATTTTAATTCATATTCTAAATGGTAAATTTCTCTAGATGATGGGCAAACTGTTGCCCTACATTCCTGGAACATAAAATACAACTTGGCATGAGGCCATGTGGAATGCCAGAAATATTTGAACTTCAAATATTTTAATTCAAATATTCAATAAATTTAAAAATCTAGGATGGGACTTTTCTGACATATTTAGGCAAAACTTGTTGCCCTACATTCCTGAAAAGCATGAGGTGTGAGGAAATTCCAGAAATATTTGAACTTCAAATATTTAATTCAAATATTCAATAAATTTGAATCTTCTAGGATGGGACTTGGGTTTTCGACATATTTGTGTTGTGCTCACATTTCGAAAAAATACAACTTGGCATGAGACCATGTGGAGGAAAAAAATCCAGAATTTGAACTCAAATATTTTAATTCAAATATTCATAACTTCTGGGACTCTGTCATTGAATACAGCAATTTCAACTGTTCTACATCTGGTAAATCCAGGCATGAGGCCGTGAGGAATTCCAGAAATATTTGAACTTCAAATATTTTATTTAAATAAAACTTCTAAGATGGGATTGGTCTTTCTGGACATGTATTTAGGAACTTGTTGTCTCTTTTAGCATAATAAACTTGGCATGAGGCCATAAGGTGGAAACAATTTCAAGAATATTTGTAATTCAAATATTTTAATTCAACAATTAATAAATTTGAAAATACTTCTAGTCCCATCCCAGAAGGATTTTCAAATTTATTGAATATTTGAATTAAAATATTTGAAGTTCAAATATTTCTGGAATTTTTCTCCACATGGCCTCATGCCAAGTTGTATTTTTCAGAAATGTCCATCCAGAAGGCTGATTTTCAAATTTATTGAATATTTGAATTAAAATATTTGAAGTTCAAATATTTCTGGAATTTTTTTCCTCCACATGGCCACATGCCAAGTTGTATTTTTATGTTCCAGGAATGTAGGGCAACAAGTTTTGCCTAAATACATGTCCAGGAAATGACCCAGAGTCCCATCCTAGAAGGATTTTTAAATTTATTGAATATTTGAATTAAAATATTTGAAGTTCAAACATTTCTGGAATTTTTTTCCTCCACATGGCCTCATGCCAAGTTGTATTTTTAAGCTCAAGAAATGTAGGGCAACAAGTTTTGTCTAAATACATGTCCAGGAAATGACCCAGAGTCCCATCCTAGAAGGATTTTCAAATTTATTGAATATTTGAATTAAAATATTTGAAGTTCAAATATTTCTGGAATTTTTTTCCTCCACATGGCCACATGCCAAGTTGTATTTTTATGTTCCAGGAATGTAGGGCAACAAGTTTTGCCTAAATACATGTCCAGGAAATGACCCAGAGTCCCATCCTAGAAGGATTTTCAAATTTATTGAATATTTGAATTAAAATATTTGAAGTTCAAATATTTCTGGAATTTTTTTCCTCCACATGGCCTCATGCCAAGTTGTATTTTTAAGCTCAAGAAATGTAGGGCAACAAGTTTTACCAAAATACATGTCCAGGAAATGACCCAGAGTCCCATCCTAGAAGGATTTTCAAATTTATTGAATATTTGAATTAAAATATTTGAAGTTCAAATATTTCTGGAATTTTTTTCCTCCACATGGCCTCATGCCAAGTTGTATTTTTATGTTCCAGGAATGTAGGGCAACAAGTTTTGCCTAAATACATGTCCAGGAAATGACCCAGAGTCCCATCCTAGAAGGATTTTCAAATTTATTGAATATTTGAATTAAAATATTTGAAGTTCAAATATTTCTGGAATTTTTTTCCTCCACATGGCCACATGCCAAGTTGTATTTTTATGTTCCAGGAATGTAGGGCAACAAGTTTTGCCTAAATACATGTCCAGGAAATGACCCAGAGTCCCATCCTAGAAGGATTTTTAAATTTATTGAATATTTGAATTAAAATATTTGAAGTTCAAACATTTCTGGAATTTTTTTCCTCCACATGGCCTCATGCCAAGTTGTATTTTTAAGCTCAAGAAATGTAGGGCAACAAGTTTTGTCTAAATACATGTCCAGGAAATGACCCAGAGTCCCATCCTAGAAGGATTTTTAAATTTATTGAATATTTGAATTAAAATATTTGAAGTTCAAATATTTCTGGAATTTTTTTCCTCCACATGGCCTCATGCCAAGTTGTATTTTTAAGCTCAAGAAATGTAGGGCAACAAGTTTTACCAAAATACATGTCCAGGAAATGACCCAGAGTCCCATCCTAGAAGGATTTTAAAATTTATTGAATATTTGAATTAAAATATTTGAAGTTCAAATATTTCTGGATTTTTTTTCCTCCACATGGCCTCATGCCAAGTTGTATTTTTATGTTCCAGGAATGTAGGGCAACAAGTTTTGCCTAAATACATGTCCAGGAAATGACCCAGAGTCCCATCCTAGAAGGATTTTCAAATTTATTGAATATTTGAATTAAAATATTTGAAGTTCAAATATTTCTGGAATTTTTTTCCTCCACATGGCCTCATGCCAAGTTGTATTTTTAAGCTCAAGAAATGTAGGGCAACAAGTTTTGCCTAAATACATGTCCAGGAAATGACCCAGAGTCCCATCCTAGAAGGATTTTAAAATTTATTGAATATTTGAATTAAAATATTTGAAGTTCAAATATTTCTGGAATTTTTCTCCTCCACATGGCCTCATGCCAAGTTGTATTTTTATGTTCCAGGAATGTAGGGCAACAAGTTTTGCCTAAATACATGTCCAGGAAATGACCCAGAGTCCCATCCTAGAAGGATTTTAAAATTTATTGAATATTTGAATTAAAATATTTGAAGTTCAAATATTTCTGGAATTTTTTTCCTCCACATGGTCTCATGCCAAGTTGTATTTTTAAGCTCAAGAAATGTAGGGCAACAAGTTTTACCAAAATACATGTCCAGGAAATGACCCAGAGTCCCATCCTAGAAGGATTTTTAAATTTATTGAATATTTGAATTAAAATATTTGAAGTTCAAATATTTCTGGAATTTTTTTCCTACACATGGCCTCATGCCAAGTTGTATTTTTAAGCTCAAGAAATGTAGGGCAACAAGTTTTACCAAAATACATGTCCAGGAAATGACCCAGAGTCCCATCCTAGAAGGATTTTTAAATTTATTGAATATTTGAATTAAAATATTTGAAGTTCAAATATTTCTGGAATTTTTTTCCTCCACATGGCCTCATGCCAAGTTGTATTTTTATGTTCCAGGAATGTAGGGCAACAAGTTTTGCCTAAATACATGTCCAGGAAATGACCCAGAGTCCCATCCTAGAAGGATTTTCAAATTTATTGAATATTTGAATTAAAATATTTGAAGTTCAAATATTTCTGGAATTTTTTCCTCCACATGGCCTCATGCCAAGTTGTATTTTTATGTTCCAGGAATGTAGGGCAACAAGTTTTGCCTAAATACATGTCCAGGAAATGACCCAGAGTCCCATCCTAGAAGGATTTTTAAATTTATTGAATATTTGAATTAAAATATTTGAAGTTCAAATATTTCTGAATTTTTTCCTCCACATGGCCTCATGCCAAGTTGTATTTTTGCTCAAGAAATGTAGGGCAACAAGTTTTACCAAAATACATGTCCAGGAAATGACCCAGAGTCCCATCCTAGAAGGATTTTTAAATTTATTGAATATTTGAATTAAAATATTTGAAGTTCAAATATTTCTGAATTTTTTCTCCACATGGCCTCATGCCAAGTTGTATTTTTAAGCTCAAGAAATGTAGGGCAACAAGTTTTGTCTAAATACATGTCCAGGAAATGACCCAGAGTCCCATCCTAGAAGGATTTTTAAATTTATTGAATATTTGAATTAAAATATTTGAAGTTCAAATATTTCTGGATTTTTTTTTCATTCGCATTCAAATTTTCATACTCCAGGAATGTAGGGCAAGTTTTGCCAAGAAACATGTCCAGGTAATGTTAATTGTTCGTTTTTTTGAATTTTTGGAATCTCTCTTTAAAATTGTTCCTGGGATAACCATGACAAGTTATCCCGCATGCCATAAAGATGGCCGCCATAGCGCTATAAATTATTTCTAGGATAACCATCTGTAGGATAACTTTTCCCACCTAACGGAATTGATTTATTTATTGAAAATTTTTGAAGTGTGAATAACAAAAACTGTTATTATTTTCACAGAGCCAGGAAGTCGGAGCTGACGTTGAAGTTCGAGCTGGAGTGAGACCTCGGAGACTGCATCGGATTCAGCAAATTTTCAGCAACTTTTACTTGGAGTCGGAATCTGTGAAGTCGGGTGTTTTTGTAGAGCTGAAGTCGTCATTGACGTCATATCCTGCTTCCAGAGTCCGATTTGTCTTCAAAGTATGGATTCAAAGTCGCTTGTAGGTTCCCTACTCTGCAGCCCTGACTAGTACAGAGGAGTTATGGCAACTGCAGGTTTATTTGCAAATTACAAATAAACCAAAATAATAACTTTTTTTGTTATGGAGACATACCAGTTCAATAACATTTTTTGTTATTATGCTGCTCCACCTCTCCGCACAAAATAACAAATCTTGTTATTCCTTCATGATTCCTTCTGTGTTATTGGTTTGTTATTGCAATAACAACATAATAACAGTTTTAGTTATTCTTCGAACAAATCTTTGTTATTGATTTTTGTTATTTTAACAACTAATCCGATCATCCCAATAACATATTTCGACCTTCTCACAATATCAAAAACTGACCTTCCCAAGTTATTTCCGTCTGCTCGGGTTTAATTAATTCAGCTGTTCAGAAAAAAAATGGATTAAAAAAACCAAAATTAAAAGAGAGGAGCATTTTTTTGAATTTGGCAAATCGGCTTTACACAGATTCCGATCAGAAGGTAATAACTAAATTCATGCCATTTCAATAACAAATACTGTTAAAATAACATAAATTGTTATGGATTCTTCTTGAAAAATCCTTTTTTGCATAAAGGTTAAATAACACTGTATGTTATCATAACAAAATTTGTTATTGGTCTAATATTGATTGAAAGCCAAAACAACTTTGGAATAACATTTTTTGTTATGGAAGAATACCGCTCACTGTTATTGGGATGATCGGATTAGTTGTTAAAATAACAAAAAATAATAACAAAGATTTGTTCGAAGAATTACTTAAAATGTTATTAGTCTGTTATTTCAATAACAATCCAATAACAAAAAAATCATAACAACGAATAACAAATCTTGTTAATAACATAAATAACAATAAAACATCAAAAAATGTATTTCCAAATTATTTCCGTCTCCTCGGGATTTTTTTTTATTTGCTTGAAACTTTTTCCATCAATTCTTTATGACCATATTAACCATTTCGCATCATTAGTTTCTTGATACAAGTCTCCACACAAATTATGGGGCTTTCTATAAAAAGATGCTCTAAAAACATTCGAAAATCTTTATCTCAAACTTTTCCGATCTAATTAGTGTATTCGGTAAAGTTCTAGGTTATGATAAGAATTATTCCGAAAAAAATGTTACACACTGAAAAGAATTTAAAAATTTATAAATAACTTTGAATTACAAAAACTCGATTTTGATCAACATTTACTTTAATCTTTTATATTTTTATATGTTTAAGTAGACAAAAGTGCGAACAATTGAGCTATAACGTATGACGAACGTTTTGTTTTTGGCTAATTTATGTTTTTTTTTTTTGAAAAATACACACAAAAAAATAAAGTTGAATTCTCCATCGAAAAGATATTTTGGAAAATTTTAATGAAGTTCACCGCTTTTGTGTTATAGGTACAGGCTCACCTTGAGGGGAAGCATGAACTTTAGGGTCTCCAGAAACACGTTTTTCTTTTGTTTCTGAATTTTTCAAAAATATTTAGACGCGGCTGAATTTTTTCTCCAAGGTTCATACTTGAACTTGTCATTTTTGTCATTTCAAAACAATGATATTTGTTCAATTTTCAAAAATAATTTCCATTTTTGTGCAAAAAAGTCCATCTTTGAAAAAAAATTGAAAAGCTGAGAAATTTTTTACGTATGTTCTACTCGAAAATAAAGTGTTCTATTCAATTGGAGCACAATTGTAATTGATGTTATTTTGAAAATCTTTGATTAAATTTTCAATGTTGAAAAATTAAACTCGTGTAAAATTTTATCAAATTTCAGAACAAAAATATGTTCAGATTTTTGAAATCATGATTTACATTTTGTTACGGAGCAATTCTCTTTGAAATCGGTCCTTTTTGAAGAATTTTTTTTAATCCGACTGAAACTTTTTTGGTGCCTTCAGTATGCCCAAAGAAGCCATTTTGCATCATTAGTTTGTCCATATAATTTTCCATACAAATTTGGCAGCTGTCCATACAAAAATGATGTATGAAAATTAAAAAATCTGTATCTTTCGAAGGAATTTTTAAATCGATTTAGTGTCTTGGGCAAAATTGTAGGTTTGAATATTTACTACACGGTACACGGTAAAAAATTGGTGATTTTTATTTAACTTTTTGTCACTAAAACTTGATTTGCAAAAAAAAAAACTTTTTTTATTTTTTTGATATGTTTTAGAGGACATCAAATGCCTACTTTTCAGAAATTTCCAGAATGGGCAAACAATTTTTGACCGAGTTAAAAATTTTTTAATCTATACTGATTTTTCAAAAAAAAAATTTCAACTTCATTTTTCGATGTAAAAGCAAATTTGCAATCAAAAAGTACTTAAATGAAATTTTAACTTTTTTCAAAATAGTCGCAGTTTTTCATTTTTTTAAATAGGTGCCCATGTTTGCCCACTTTTGAAAAAAATATTTTTGAAAAGCTGAGAAAATTCTTTATATTTTGCTTTTTTGAACTTTGTTAATACGACTCTCAGTTGCAAAGATATTGCCATACAAAGGTTTAAAAACAAGAACATTGAGGTTTTCTTGGTCCGATTTACAATGTTAAAATATGAAACATTCGTGAAATTTTCCGATCTGTTCGAAAACAATATTTTCAAAAAATTAGATCAAGACTAACAATTCAAAAGGGCCCTTTGAATTGTGCAACAAAAAAATTTCCAAAAATCTTCAAAATTTCAATGGAATTTTAAGTGCGATCAAATGAAATTGATTTAAAATGCAAACGCACGGGCGTTTAAAATAATTTTTAACATGTTTGGGTTGATTTTATAAATCTTATGAATTTTTGTTTTTTTGCTATTTTTTTTTGTTTTCGTCAAATTTTACTTTTTTTTGAAAACTTATGATTGTAAAACAACTTAACAAATGTAAAATGCATTTTAAAACGCTTTTTCTTTCAAATGTTTTGACTATGGCTTGTTATTTAAACTTTATTTTATTTTTTTTATTTTCTTACCAACGCTTCCCTCGGAGTAAATTAATTAACACGTTGGCTAATCGTGCCCCTCGTCGGTGCCCAAGAAAAACCACCTTCCAGAATCTAGCCCAACTCCAAGTTCCACGCGGCGTCCTCATCGCTAATCGTCCAGCATGCATCTCATTTGTACCTTCTTGTACCTTCGGTACAGGTACTTGCCAGGCGCATAGCCATCTTCCCATTAGCAGCAATGTCTCCACCTTAGATCTTCCTCTAAGGTTCTTACTTAGCGGTTCTTCCTTGGCACGATGTCGCGCGAGATCCACAGCGCGCGCGATCACGTCGGCTAATTAATATCATCTCGTTATTAGCAGATAGCCATCACCACGGCAGATGACCGGCTGACCAACGCCACCACGATAAGATTAATGAGTCGCGTGCTCAACTCGAGGAAAGCGTTAGAACTAGGAGCAGGTGGCGTCTCGGGCCCCGATGGCAGATAATGTCAATAATGGTGTTTGGGACTACACCCCGGAATGGCCCGATTTACCGTTGCGAAAATTGCGATCGAAGGTTTTAATGTCGTCACGATTAGCTTGAAAGAGGAAGGTACTGTTACATTGTGATTGATGAACGGACCCCGGTTGGCAGTTTACAGGTCAGTTTTAATTACCGCGTCGTTTCAATAAGTATGGTAATGTGTAAACAGCAATAAATCTTGCTTAAGAAACGACGCAGTTTCCTTATTCATACAAATTTATTGTTTTCGCACAAAAAGTCTGGAAATTGAATAAAAGTTGTCAGGGCAAAACTCCCACTTCCTGAGCAGTCAAAAACACATTATTAGCTTCACCAGCAACCCTCAGCAATCTTGGAAAAATCTCAAACTCACACAATTCTCCCCCCTCAAAACAACACTTGATTCGACCCCAGCTGCGCGAAAACGTGGCAAAGTTCCAAAAATGGCATTAGTCACACACACCCAGCAATTGCATTTAATTTGTAGAATCTTGATTTCCAAGAACTCAAACATTTTATACAACAGAGAGCGAAAAAGAAGGCCGACCCCTGAAGGAAATTGCAAAGAAAAATATTTGCCCATTCATCAGCAGGCGGTGCGTTGGCAACCCTCAAATTTCCCGCCCTTTTTTTCTAGCTTTTACAAGAAATCTGCAACGCTCTTGAGATGTAAGGGTTGACGATTTTTCTGTAAGGGGAAATCAGACTATACCAGGAGGGTGGCGAATGAGTCACGGTGGTTTTGCGTGTTTTTTGCGAGGTGGTTTTTTAAAGTGTCATTTGAATGACGACTTTTGTAATAAATAAGATCACTTTGGAGTTGAGTTAGGCTCTACGAGTGTAACAGGCTATAATTGTTTTTGCATTAGAGCAATTCTCTACGCAATCGGTCTTTTTTCTTAAATTTTAATTTTTGTAGTTTTTAATCCGACTGAAACTTTTTTGGTGCCTTCGGTATGCCCAAAGAAGCAATTTTGCATCATTAGTTTGTCCATATAATTTTCCATACAAATTTGGCAGCTGGCCATACAAAAATGATGTATGAAAATTTAAAAATCTGTATCTTTTGAAGGAATTTTTTGATCGATTGGTGTCTTCGGCAAAGTTGTAGGTATGGATATGGACTACACTGAAAAAAATGATACACAGTGAATTTTTTTTTGGTGATTTTTTATTTAACTTTTTGTCACTAAAACTTGATTTGCAAAAAAAAACTATTTTTAATTTATTTTAATTTTTTGATATGTTTTAGAGGACATCAAATGCCAACTTTTCAGAAATTTCCAAGTTGTGCAAAAAATCTTTGAGCGAGTTATGATTTTTTGAATCAATACAGATTTTTTCAAAAAATCGAAAATTAATCGCTCAACTTCATTTTCGAAAAATCATTTGCAATCAGTACAGTGAAATTTGAAAAAGTGCACCTGTTAAACATATTAGTGACTTTTTGAAATTAGTCAAGTTTTATTTTTAAATTAGCATGTTCACCTTTAAAAAATATTTTGAAATGCTGAATATTGCATTTTGAACTTTGTTGATACGAACCTTAGTTGCTGAGATATTGCCATACAAAGGTTTAAAAACAGGAAAATTGATGTTTTCTAAGTCCCACACAAACAACACACCATTTTCTGATGTCGATATCTCAGCAACTAATGGTCCGATTTACAATGTTAAAATATTCATATTTTCATGAAACATTCGTGAAATTTTCCGATCTTTTCGAAAAAAATATTTTAAAATTTTTTAAACCAAGACTAACATTTTAAAAGGGCCAAACATTCAATACTACGACCTTTTAAAATGTTAGTCTTGGTTTAAAAAATTTGAAAATATTTTTTTCGAAAAGATCGGAAAATTTCACGAATGTTTCATATTTTTACATTGAAAATCGGACCATTAGTTGCTGAGATATCGACATTAGAAAATGGAGTGTTGTTTGGGTGGGACTTAGAAAACATCAATTTTCCTGTTTTTGAACCTTTGTATGGCAATATCTCAGCAACTAAGGGTCGTATCAACAAAGTTCAAAAATGCAAAATATAGAGAATATTCTCAGCATTTCAAAAATATTTTTTTCAAAGGTGGGCAAACATGTGCACTGATTAAAAAAAATAAAAACTTCGACTATTTTCAAAAAAGTCACCTAAATATGGATTTAACTTGAAAACAGTGCACTTTTTCAAAATTTCACTATTGTACTTTTTGATTGCAAATTTGATATTTCATCGAAAAATGAAGTTGAAAAATTTTTGCGACCAATTTTTCGATTTTTTGAAAAATTCAGAAATGATTCAAAAAATCATAACTCGCTCAAAGATTTTTTGCACAACCTAGAAATTTCTGAAAAGTTGGCATTTGATGTGCTCTAAAACATATCAAAAAATAAAAATAAATTAAAAATATTTTTTTTTGCAAATTAAGTTTTAGTGACAAAAAGTTAAAAAAAAAATTTCACTGCGTATCATTTTTTTCAGTGTAGTTCATATCCATACCTACAACTTTGCCGAAGACACCAAATCGATCAAAAAATTCCTTCAAAAGATACAGATTTTTGAATTTCCATACATCATTTTTCTATGGACAGCTGCCACATTTGTATGGAAAATTATATGGACAAACTAATGATGCAAAATGGCTTCTTTGGGCATACTGAAGGCACCATAAAGTTTCAGTTGGATTAAAAAATAAAAAAAAAAATCGAATGACCGAAATCTGAGAGAACTGCTCATTATTAACAAATCAGCATATTGGCTTAAATCTTTTTAAGTGATAGATTCTCCCTGCAACAACAATAATTTATAGAAAAAAATACAAAAATCTTGTTCATTACTCTGTATCTTGCTTAGGCGATCAAAACAAACACAATTCATTGGTCAGCAAAATGTGGAATGTTGCATAACTTTAGCTCACTAAATGAACATAAATGCGTGCCCATTTCGTTCCTCTCTAGGAGAGTTTCATTACTCTGTAATTATGGGCTTTTTTTTTCTACGGCGGCGGCGGCGGAAGATGTTGAGCAAAAGCTCGACGCACCAAAGCTAAACACTTAAAAACAGCAATATGATGCCGGATAGGCAAATGAGTGGTGGTGGGTAGTGCGGGAGAGCATCATTAGCAGCATCAGCAGCGCAGTTTTGTTATAAATGGTACAGTGAAAATAAAAACATGCTGCAGTCAGGGGAGGAAGCACTCTAAGTACCTTTACGCACATGTTTCATCAACTTTGGGTGTGTGGTTTAAGGGTATTTTAAGTTTTTGTGCTACTTGCAAATGTTTTTTTTTACGATCGCGCTCAAGTTATGCAGAATGTTGTGACGCTGCAGGGCAACGGAATAAAATATCTTTGGTTTTACATATGTGAAGTTTGCATAATTGGGAAATGAATCAGTTTATGACGCTGATGATAACTGTTATTAGTCATTTGTTTTATTAAAGATAATTAAGCCTTTATGAGTTTTCCTAAAATAAACTGTCTAATGATATGAAATGCATTTCTATCTTGGTAGAAGAGAAATCTCTCGAAAAAGGTTACAAAAGCAGAGAACATAAAAGAAGCGAAACATAATCTAGATTGAACATTTCACATCTCTTTCAAGGATTACGAGAAAGTGTCAAAATAACCGTAAATTTTACCTTTTCTTACCTGTTCAATACAAAAGAAAGGTGAAAAGCAATTAGGAGAAATTGGAAAGGGTCAGATTTTATTCTTTTCATTTTTGTCATATCGGCTGTTTAAAAAATTGAGTTACAGATGCAATAAAAAAGGATAAAGACAGCTGTTTTCTTCATCATTTGTTTCTGTTTGATTTTGATTCGTCAAAATTGTGTAACAGAAGAACGAAAATCGTAATCACAAAGGATGTTGTTCCCTTGCCTTGTTGGTCTCTATTGCAAGATATCTATTTGACTCTAGGCATTCGAAGGCATACATGGCAAGACAGGCCGAACCTCTCTCAAACCTCAAACCTTCAAATTGATAAGCTTTGGATTGTGAAATGATTAAATTTAATCAAATTATGCCCTTGCTTAGCAGCTCAGAAGTTCTTTTTCGGTTCTCTAAGCATCCTCTCATCCGATTTCGTGCATTTTTTATGTCTATGTATTTTTCATTTAGCTCAACGTTTTGGGGGCGTTTCATCATTGGTTCACCCATACAATACTCCATATACAGTAGTTGTTCGGTAACTGGGCGTTGTTTAACTGGGCTGCTTTTTAACTGGGCGCTCGATAACTGGGCCGTAGCCCAGTTAAAAAGCAGACAAACGTCAAAAAACCAAAACAAACCAAAATGACCGAGGGGTTAATGGATGCAAAAATCATATTCAATAAATAAAAAAACTTTTTTCAAACTTTTGTTTAATTTCAAGTTACAATTAAAGAAAAATGAAAAGTAAGCATTGTAAATAAATTTGAGTAACTTTTATTTTTATATTTCATCTGGAATATATTATGCATCGGTGGTCCCCTCGTTATTTTTCGTTCAGCCCAGTTAACGAGCAGCATTCGGTGACTGGGCTACGTTCTCAGCCCAGTTACCGAACAACTACTGTAAATAAAACAATAAAATAATGATCATAGGGCGTCCAATTTTCCCGGGTTTTGAATTTCCCGGGAAACGGGAAAAATATTTTTGAAATAGCATTTTTTAGATAGCTTGAAAGATTTTTTTTGTTCTTTGTTGAGCTTTGGTTTCTTGCCTTGTATCTTATCCAATGTGATTCAAATTAAATAAGTCTCTTAAAAAAATATTTTTCATTTTTTATTTGTCATGATTAGAAAAGCCTCTTTCTTAATGTCTACAAATAAAAAGACAACAAATAAAATTTAACCAGTTAAATTTTGGATAAGTTAAATAAAAAAAAATTAATCAAGTTGTCTTAAGAGGCAGTATTTGTAAATATTGCTCGGTTTGTTCTAGAGAATGTCGAAACAGCTTTGTTTACGATGTCATGAAGATGATGACCATGTCCAAACTGTACCAAAATTTCATCACCTGTCCTTTCTTGGCATTGAGGTCTTAGCACTTCGTCAAATAGACATCCAGGATTGGTTGACTTTTTTCTGCTTTTTAATTTTAGTCCTTAATATAACAGCCCACCCATACCATATTTTTTGAACAAACATTGTTTTTGCTCTGTTGCCATTTACACTTTTTACTTTTGTCATATTTGAATTTTCGGAATTTCACGTAAGTTAGAAGTATTGAGTTGCAAATTTGATTGTAAAATTGCCATTTAGAATGAATTAAAATATTTTTTAACAATTTGTTGGATTAGGGGTAAAACAGATTTTCGCCTACTTGATACAGCATTTGACGTATTGATCACAGGATAAATAAAATCTATTTCTTTTTTCAAAAATGTTTTATTTAATTATTTTTTAAATCAAATTTACAATTCCAATACTTCTAACTTACGTGAAATTTTCCGAGGATTCCGAATATGACAAAATTGAGACCAAAAAGTGCCGCTATGGCGGCCTACAGGGCAAAAACTAACGTTGTAAAATGTTTGTTCTAGAAAAATCGAAAAACTATGAGAAAAACTGCGATTGGCCAAAAAGTTAACACCGTAAGCTTATAGTCCATGTAATTACCTATCTTTTGACCTATTGGAGTATGGGTGTTGGAGGCTGTTGCAAAAAGATATTAAGATTTAAAAAAAATCCATTTTCGACAGTAATTTGCAAAAGCTAAGAGAAAAAGTCGAACCAATCCTGGATGTCTATGGCACATTTTGAAGTGCTTCAAAAGACCTTTCGAATACATCTAAGAGAGTTGGAATTGATGAAGTTCTACGGAAATGCGAGCAATTTTAAGATTTTTTTGGTTTTTTGGACCTCAAACTTCAAAGCCCATTTTACCCCACTTCCCTTTGTCGTAGAGGGCTCATATTTGGCATGAGTTCATCTCATGTATAGACAAACAAACGCTGAAAGTTTCATCCAAATCGGAGCACCTCGATACGACCTGTTACACATTGGTGAAAAACTCGCTCTTAAGGTCATTACCGCCAACTAGGGAAAATCAGGACTACAGTCTAATTAGGTACAGGAGATTTTAGAGCAGTTCATCATGAGATCAGTGTACTAATTGTTTGCTCTGTTTCTTTTTTAACCGAAATCAATCAATATAATTAAAATATTATGCAAAAAAATGACTAAAACAGCTGAGCTAATTCGATACATACCTCTTGATTTGCCAAAATAAAAAAAATAATATCATTATAAATTTAAAATCATAAATATACGTAGTCTTTCCAAAAATATATAAAATTTGATAAAAAATATTTAGATCGCTAGCCAATTTACGAATCGTTATTTTTTCAACAAGTTTGCTTCATAAGACAAATTAATGCTCATACCTTGTTTGAATAGGTCCTATAAACATATGAAAACATAAAAGCTTGTAGGACCTTTTCAAAAAAAAACCCTGGGTATATGCTTAATATTTTATTTTTTTATCGTTGTATATCTATTTCAACAAAACAAACTTGAATTTCCAGACAACAATTTTATATTATTTCGGGAATTCCCGGGACAAAATACAAAAAAAATCCCGGGATTCGGGAACTCCCGGTTTTGAAAAAATCCCGGGAATTTTGTCCCAGGTTTCTCAGGATGGACGCACTAATTGATCAGAACTAGAAAAAAGGAACACAGAACACATAATATCCCGATTTATAAATAAATTTTTATTTAGAAAAAAAACAATATCCCACAATCCGTATTTCATAGTTTTTGATATTTTTTGTTTTTCTTTAGAACAAATCCGCCACTCTTTAGCCAAATAGAAGTACGAACCAAAATTTTGCCGCAGAGTAATCATTTTTTTTTTTTTTTTAAAAGAGTGTCTTGTGAAAATAATATTGATTTTATGCTAAATCTGGATCCTTTCCACCCGACTGACGACGTCCACAGGATGGCGAAGATGGAGTTGATCGATGATTGGCTCCAGCGAGTGCTACCGAAGTTCTGGATGGGGTGCGCCACCTCAGTCAATCCCCTGCTGCAGCGGTTGTCCCCCTGAGCTGTGATATTAGACCACTGTTTTGTAATCATTACTTTTTAAAATATCAAGCATTAAAGAGATTTTTTTGTTCGCCACAAAAAAAAAACTTTTTGTGGTGCTGTACATTGGAATTCCACAAAAATAGAAAATACGTTTTTTTTTTATTTCAAACAAATTGGAAAAATCATCTATTTGAAAAAAAAAAATATATTTAAACAATATGCACAATGCACTTTTTTCACTAGTTAAGTTGTTTTGCAATCAGATCCCAAAAAATTTAAGATTTGACGAAAACAAAATTTTAACTTTTTGTGGTGTTGAACATCGAATATTTTCAAAAATTCAAAAGATTTTTGAATAAACCAAAACATGCTAGAAATGATTCTAAACTCAGGATATAATTTAAATAAAGTTAAGCTGATTGCACTTCAATTTCCATTAAAACTTTGAAGTTTTTTGAAAAAAAATTGTTTACCCTCTGATTCTTCGGGACACTTTTGAAGGGAGAGGGATGGGTTACAAAAGTTTAAAAAAGAATATTTGTACTAACCTAACATCTATCATTTCAAAAGGTCCAAAATGCAATATGACGCTCTTAAGTAAAGTTCCTATAATTACCAAACAACTTTTTATTAAGTCATAACTTGGTAGCAAAATTCTTATTGGCTCAAATATTACGAATATTTGTCCCCTAAAATTCATTGAAAAAAATTGGTAACAGTTTTTTATGTAGCTAAAAGTTATTTAAAAACCCAAGCAGAAAATTCAGCGCTCTATTTTCATTAACTACAACTTAACCGAAGACACCAAATCGATCATGGATGATGGAAGAATCATCATAAAAAAATTTTTTGACGCTCATCAAGAGAAAAAATCGGAATGGAACAGCTCTCCTCTCTCGTGGACGAAAGATCGGTAAAAAGAAACTCAAAAATCATTATCTTGATTATTCGGTAGAACATTTATTTCTCTGCTACACTTTCAGATATAACGTCACACGTCGAAAAATGATCTGTCACACTTAACAAAACGAAATAAATTGATTAAAGTGGTGCAAACAATGAAATTTACGAAATAATCTTCAGCTGATTGATTTTCTGCGAGAAGTTCGAGAGCGATTTTTTGCGTGATTCGCCTCATCTCTCTTTCGCGGGTGAAGAAAGTTTGATTTTTGAATATTTACGTACCATTTTTGCATGGAGCCTTTAGTGGGTGAAGCATTGATTAAAAATTGCTTTTTTGATCATAAAAAATGCCCGTATAATATTTTAAAATTATAAAACATATTTGATTTTTCGAATAACTAAACCTTTAAAATGCTTATAAACGGTGCTTTTGAAGAAACAAAATTGTGGAATCATTTTCGATTGCAAATTAGATTTTGCATCTAGCAATATATTTGGCACAACGCCAGTACAGTCATCCCTCATATTCGGAACAGTTTACAGATCGACCAATGTTCAAAAAATCATAAAAAATCGATAATTGAACTTAATGACTCGCTTTTACCTTCATTGGAAAGCATTTCTTGTGATCTTTCGAATGATGCATCAAACAACTTCAAATTTTAACTTTTATATCAAGTTTTTTGAGGAACACTTTGACCCTTGAAATCCGCAAATTCGGAACATGTTTGCCTTCCTCACCTCACTGAGGTAAGGCTATAAAATCACTCGAAAAATGAACTTCTTAAATACGACTCCTAGATATACCTTCACGTATACCTATCGACTCAGAATCAAATTCTGAACAAATGTCTGTGGGGATGTGTGTAGACATGATTTTTTTCCACACGATTATCTCAGAACTGGCTGTACCGATTTTGGCCGGATCCGCCTTTTTCTGTTCGTTTTGGGGTCCCCTAAGACCCTATTAAATTTTATTCTGTTTAGTAAAGTACTTTTAAAGTTATGCCAAGAAAAAGTTTTTTTGTAGCTACAAAAAAGGGTGATTTTTGCATAACCTCAAAGGCCGAGTCTTTTTGTTTTTTTGACTTTTTGACCACGCACACCCCTTGCATGCGTATCGCCCGGTTGCCACATCGCTTAAGTAGTGTCTGCGTCTCTTCTGAAAAAAAATCTGTATTAATTATGTTGCTGCATCATTTTGTCTCGACAAAGATTTACACGAACTTTTTACTAAAATATATAACTCATGAGACTTTTCACCTTTATTTTGAAGAGTTGGTAAAAAAAAGAATTGAAAATTGCTGTTCAAGTAAAATCAATAATTAAAAAAACAAATGAAAAAAAATTAAAAAAAAAACTCTTAAATTAATTTGTAAATACCACTTAAAATACAACATGAATGCGAGGAAGGCACCAACCACCTTAAGGTGGATTCAGTAACGTTTTTTTTTTCTTACGGATGTAAACAAACTTTGGTTCTCTCCAGGAGTACATAATTTTTACAAAATAATGACTTTACACACTGAAACAAATGAAACTCAAGCTTAGTTATGTTTAATGAATGGTCTGAAAACTTGTTTTGTGAAAATGTCAATTAAACAACAACGTCCCACAATTATGGAACAGGCAATTTGGAGGCAGTGTTTTGCTGCTCTTAATAAAATAGTATTGAGATGCAGTTTGTTGTTTAAAAAGTTCTACTTGTATTAGTGAAATAGCAAGAGAAGGGCCAAATAAAGGTCCTTAGAACAGTAGGGTAGACAGATAAGATGCATTTGGCATGCTTTTAACAAATTATGACAAAAGTGTTCCGAATTTGTGGGTGTTCCGAATATGTGGGATGACTGTACTAGCTTTTGCATCATCTAAAACATTAGCAAAAAAAAAGATGTGCTTTTGTTCCAACATAAAAAAATAAAATAAATAAAACTTATTATTACGTATGTTTGAAAAATTAAATCGTTGTAATTAAAAGAAAACCAATATGAATATTATTTCTATGCACCCCTTCTCAAAAAAGTCATTATCATAACCTCAAATTTGTCAAAGAAACCAAATCGATCAGAAAATCTCTTCTCAAGATACAGATAGTTGAATATTTACAAACCCATTTTCGATGACTAGCTAGCAAAGTGATATGAATACTAAAGGAAAAAATAACTATGCAAAATGGCTTCTTTCAACATAAGGAATGCTTAGACTCTGAACTACAAACAAACAAAATAAAAATCTTGAAAAAATGTGAAAAATAAAGAGTATATTAAAATCCCTACCAAATTTAGGCCAAATATTCAAAACAAGAAAAAAACAGTTTCGGAATGAATTTTGTACAAACCTTAAATAATGTTCTTGTAGTTCAGTAAATTAAGTGAATAAGTCAATAAATTTTCATAATTGTCTCATTTCTCAAACTCTCCCACAATCTTTGAAGAACTTGGCAAGAGCAGTAACTTTTTTTCCGCTCTTCCAGAGGTATCAGATTTTCACTACATAATGTCACCAGCCCTGGTGCTCCCAGGAGTGAAACGAGAAGCCAGCGCGGCAATTAAGATGGTTATCAGAAGCCCAAATGGCCGCGACTGTAAGTTATCTGGAGGCGAAGAAGGGCAAGACCGCGCCGCGACACGACCTGGATTTATGAAACTTTTGAATTGTTGTCTGGCGCGGTGTGATTCTAATCTTGTTTTTTTTTCTTTTTCCTGAGAACTCTGCTCAGAACGGGAATCGTCACTCGTAATTACGAGTGTAATGCCGCTCTAATGAAACCAGTTTTATTTGATTATCTTGAACTTTTTTTCTGTTTGTTTTGAAGGAAGAGACCTCGAAAAAGCAGCAGCAGATAAAAGCTCGAACTTGTCGTGTAATGGGTGCCAAATTAATACCTGGCGATACCATCAAAGTGGCGATCCACACGCGACTCCACGTGTTAATTGCCGGTGATCAATCTCGGAGATTTTAAAGGCTTTTTCGCATCACCAATTTTCGGGACTCGCTTTATCTTCGCATCATTACTCAAGCTCTTTGGTTCATTATTTGTTTGGCAAAGTGGCAGATAACATGCAAATATTTCAATTTGCTTAAGGCACTTTTGAAATCTTTAAACTTTAGACAAATTTCCCACTTGATATCGCGACGCCTACAAACTTCCTTTCCCTCGTATTCTCCAGCCCAAAGTGGTGACATTTGAAACCTTGATCAATTAGCCCCATTCCCTTAGGCGGGGCGAAACCTGCTAAAGTTGCAATTTAAAACCCAGCCACTTAAGCCGAACGCCAACGGGAGCTAATTTTTCGCGCTTGATTTCCTAATTTATTTTATCAACACTCGTTTTCCGTAAACCGAAGCTTGTTGTGCATTTAGCAAAAAAACACAGCTGGATCTATTCAAATGGAATAGATTGAACCAATAGATGCAGGCCTTGGAGCGACACTTGAGCGTTACGGGAGCTTTGACAAATTGGGCACCATTCCAGGGGCCCACCTTAATAAGTTGGAGTTCATTTTCTTTAAACACTACTGCACTAACTGGTGACTTGCGCGGGTTACCAACTAGTGTTGAGGCGGTTAATTGATTTGCTACCAGAGTGCTAAATGGAGCAAGTTTTTTTGTTAGGTGAGCAATTCTCTGGGATTTCGGTCATTCGATTTTTTTGTATTTTTTAATCCGGCTGAAACTTTTTTGGTGCCTTCGGTATGCCCAAAGAAGCCATTTTGCATCATTAGTTTGTCCATATAATTTTCCATACAAATTTGGCAGCTGTCCATACAAAAATGATATGTCAAAATTAAAAAAATCTGTATCTTTTGAAGGAATTTTTTGATCGATTTGGTGTCTTCGGCAAAGTTGTAGGTATGGATATGGACTACACTGAAAAAAATTGATACACGGTAAAAAAAAATTTGGTGATTTTTAATTTAACTTTTTGTCACTAAAACTTGATTTGCAAAAAAAAAAAACACTATTTTTAATTTTTTTTAATTTTTGATATGTTTTAGAGGACATAAAATGCCAACTTTTCAGAAATTTCCAGAATGGGCAAAAAATCTTTGATCGAGTTATGATTTTTTAATCAATACAGATTTTAAAAAAAAATCGAAATATTGGTCGCAAAAATTTTTCAACTTCATTTTTCGATGTAAAATCAAATTTGCAATCAAAAAGTACTTTAGTGAAATTTTGATAAAGTGCACCGTTTTCAAATTATAACCAATTTTAGGTAACTTTTTTGAAAATAGTCGCAGTTTTTCATTTTTTAAAATAAGTGCCCATGTTTGCCCATCTTTGAAAAAAATATTTTTGAAAAGCTGAGAAAATTCTCTATATTTTGCTTTATTGAACTTTGTCGATACGACCCATAGTTGCTGAGATATTGCCATGCAAAGGTTAAAAAACAGGAAAATTGATGTTTTCTAAGTCTTACCCAAATAACCCACCATTTTCTAATGTCGATATCTCAGCAACTATAGGTCCGATTTACAATGTTAAAACATGAAACATTCGTGAAATTTTCCGATCTTTTCGAAAAAAATATTTTCAAAAATTTTAAATCAAGACTAACATTTCAAAAGGGCCAAACATTCAATATTACGCCCATTTGAAATGTTAGTTGCTCCTGTGCCATGATATAAGAGTGGGTTTTGAATGGAATTGATATTTGATAACTAAGGAGTTTAGAGAAGAAAAAGTTATTTTGATCTTTTGATATCAAAAAGCAGAATAAAGCTGAAAATAGTTTAAAATGGTATAACTCGAATATGATTTATTTAACGAAAATTAAGATCCCTCATTATTTTATGGATTTCGGTATGTTTTAGTAATTGAAAATATATTATTCTCTTATTAGTACTTTATTTCGAAATTGCTTATGCGAGTTTTGTACATATTTACAGAAAGCGACAATTTTCGTTAAAAACATAATTTATCTTCTAGTTTAAAGTATTTACACTGACGTGTCAAAGTGCGCTAGTAAACTTAAGCATTAATGTTTTATTTCTAGTAACTCTATAATGAATGCATGCTCTTTTACACAATGAAATAATATGAAACTTTCTAACAATTATTTTTCGATTTACTACCTCAATGTCCTAGTTTGGCCAAAATTTCCGAACCAAAGAGCCATGCCTCCACAATTCGGTCAACTTCTTTTTCTCAGTTAAAACTCTTTAATTGAACCGGTTCCTCCACAGAGAAGCCACCACCAGGGTCCTTGTAACGGTGCAAATTACGTTTTCGACCGCGAAGAAGGGATATTATTTTTATTGATACCAGACATTATCGTCACGTGGGAATTGGCGGGTCGTTTTTTTATTTGTGCCACGGAAAACTGGTTTGATTTAATGTGGCTGGTGTTTTTTGGAGGAATTTTTGGCGAAAAAAAAACTTGCCCCAATAAATAAAAGTTCGATTTCGGCGAATGGGACGGGGTTATCCGGGCAGGACTTGAGAAATTGCAGTTTTTGTAATTGTTTTTTTTTCCTTCTTTTGTCGCAACTTTCTCTAAATTATTTTTTTAATTTTGATTAAGAGTTCGCGCATTTTAAAGTTGTTTTCGATTGCACTCACATTCGAACGGTTGACACAGCGTAATTGAATAGGATATCGTTTAAGCTGTTTGTAGTATCACATTTTTGTTAGGGGTGATTTTGATTTGAAATTAATATGTTTGTTTTCATAATGATTTGATTCTTACGTTTAACAATACAAATATAAGCTTCAGTCTGACAAAGAAAAGAACTTATTTACATAGTAAAAGTAAGTGCTTAACGAGTTAAGTATGACTTGTTTTGATGATAAATTGAAACCTTTTAGCTACACAAATTTTGCATTTATTTATATTTTAGGACACAATGGTAATAAATTCAAAATATATGACGTTATTTTACTTATAAGCGTTCTTTCAAAACTTATTGACGATACATTTCAATTAAAATTTCTTTGTAGTGAACCACAAATTATACTTTCTTAAATAACTTATGTAAAACATCATTAAAGTATCAGATTTGTGTTGCACTTTCTTCGAATCCTAAAATTGTGTTATTACTGAAGCTCACAACATGTTCTGTTTCGTTAACTTTGATAAATCATGTTTTCTTCATGTTTAACCCGAGCAGACGGCAATAACTTGGGAATAACATTTTTTGATATTTGAAAATACTAGGCCAATAACATTTTATGTTATTTATAACAAGATTTGTTATTCGTCGTTATGGTATTTTTGTTATTGGATTGTTATTGTTATAACAGACTAATAACATTTTGAGTTATTCTTCGAACAAATCTTTGTTATTATTTTTTGTTATTTTAACAACTAATCCGATCATCCCAATAACAGTTCAAGTTATTATTCCATAACAAAAAATGTTATTCCCAAGTTGTTTTCGCTTTCAATCAATATGAGACCGATATCAAATTTTGTTATAATAACATAAACTGTTATTAAACTCTTATGCAAAAATGGATTTTTCAAGAATATTCCATAACAATTTTTGTTATTTTAACAGTATCTGTTATTGAAATGGCATGAATTTTGTTATTACCGTCTGCCCGGGAAAAAATATCAACAAAACGTGATACGTTTTTTCGAATTAACGACAAAAAGTGATTAAATATGACAAACACAAAATTTGGAAGAGAAAAAACGTTTAGTTCAACAAAGTTTTTTGATTCGACTTCCGATTAATTCTTAATGACTTCAAGCAACGTATTTTTCCATTTTCGAGGTTTAAATTTTGTAAGTATTTTTTTTAAAACAATTTAGAGCAGCTTTCAATTTTGATGAATCAAATTTTTGTTTTTGAATTTTACAATAATTTACAACATTTTAATGTTTCTTTATCAAGTTTTAAATTCAAAAGTCCTAAAATCATATAATTCCAAAAAAGGACTCGATTTACTATCACAAAAATATATAAAATTTTGCGTTTGCAAATTAAGTTTTACTTTAAAAAAAATAGGAAATATTGTTTTTGCATTTTTCGAAATTTATTTAATGTTTTTACTTATTTCACAGTCCTTTTTCTTTCTTTTCCATTAGCTGATAAGTTGTTGCTTAGGGGATGTACGACAAACTATTGAATGCCAAAATGTCGAATGGACAAAAGGTCGAATGAACAAAATGTCAAGTTGACAAAATATCGAATGAATAAAATGTCGAATGGAAAAAAGGTCGAATGCCCAGAACCGAGTTAGGTGGCAACGCATCTGGAGACAGCTCATGACCCGCAGGTTGCCCAAGCATTAAACTTAAGTAAGGAAATAGGTCGAATGGATAAAAGGTCGAATGGACAAAATGTAGAATGTGGCAAAAGTGCAACACAACTTTGTAATGTTTTTGTGAAATTCTTACGCAGAAAACGAGTTTTTAAAAATTTGCAGAAATAGTTAGACGTCCGAGATCGAATGGACAGAAAGTCGAATGCCAAAATGTTCATTCGGCATTTTCAAAAAGGTCAAATTGACAAAAGGTCGAATGCCAAAATGTCGAATGAAAAAAAGGTCGAATGGACAAAAGGTTGAATGGATATAAGGTCCAATGGACAAAAGGTCAAATTGACAAAAGTTCTAATTCCAAAATGTCAAATCGAAAAAAAGGTCGAATGGACAAAAGTTCGAATGAATAAAATGTCGAATGACCAGAACCGAGTAAGATGGCAACGCATCTGGAGACAGCTCATGACCCGCAGGATGTCCGAGCATTAAACGTAAGTAAGGACAATAGGTCGAATGGATAAAAGGTCGAATGGACAAAAGGTCGAATGTGGCAAAAGTGCAATACAATTTTGTAATATTTATGTAAAATTCTAACGCAGAAAACATGTTTTTATAAATTTTCAGAAATAGTTATGCTTCCGAGATCGAATGGATAAAAGTTCGAATGCCAAAATGTCGAATGAAAAAAGGTCAAATTGACAAAAGGTCGAATACCAAAATGTCGAATGGGATAAAGGTCGAATGGAAAAAAAATCGAATGTATAATAGATCGAATGGACAAAAGGTCCAATGGCCAAGAACCGAGTTAGATGACAACGCATCTGGAGACAGCTGATGATCCGCAGGTTGTCCGAGCATTAAACGTAAGTAAGGACAATAGGTCGAATGGATAAAAGGTCGAATGGACAAAAGGTCGAATGTAGCAAAGGTGCAATACAATTTTGTAATATTTTTTAAAATTCTAACGTAGAATACATGTATTTAAAAAATTGCAGAAATAGTTAGACTTCCGATTATGCGCATTTTTTTTCATACAAACAAACCAGTATTTTCTGTGATTTTTTACATCCATTCAATTATGAGCAGATCTTTCAAATAAAAAGCATAACATTCAAATTATTTTTTTTTGAATAATATTGTGAGGTATTCCTATTTTGAAACAAGAGTAATTTTTTAAAAGCATATCTTCTTAAAAATATTTAGAAAGATATTCCATTTTTCTTATGAATAAAATATTTTTAAAAGTTTTTATTTTTTGTGATTTTTTCCATTCTTTCAAACGTGAGCTGCTGCTGCAGTATTTTTTTTAAATAGTCCAACTTTAGAAAATAATTTGCAATTTTTTTTAATTACTCAAACAACCAATTCATGATTAACTGATGACTTTCGACAATTTTATTTTCGTCAATTTTACAATGCATAAATTTATTATTTTATTACTTACAAAAAATATTGATTAACTAAGTACATTTTCCACCAACTTCAACGCTCTTAAATAAGTCATTGTTTTAAAGATACATAAGATTAGAATATGCTTAGTACCAAACACGTTGAACAACAGTTCCTGTAACCATTGTACAATCGATTTCAAATAGATAATCAGTTGCTGCTTTGGATTTAAAGTTTAAACGAAAAATATTCCAAATATCTTAAATCGAAATTTCTTAGAATTTTTTAATTCTGTTTTTCTGATAAAATTTAAAATCTTTTAAATCATCCCGAGCAGACGGAAATAACTTGGGAATAACATTTTTTGATATTTGAAAATACTAGGCCAATAACATTTTATGTTATTTATGTCAGGATTTGTTATTCGCCGTTCCCAAGTAACATTTTTACCCAGGAGTTCTACAAGAGCTCTTCAAAATAGCTACAGCATAGCAGTTTGGACCGCGGTAGGATAAAATTCTCTTCAAGTACTCTTCCAAACTCCTGAAGAAGTTTTGAAGAGAATTTTATCCTACCGCGGTCCAAACTGCTATGCTGCAGTAGCGTGGTTCACGTTTCTATGAAAAAGACAAAAGTTGTTATTTTGTCTTGCATCAACCGGAATTTCGTTCTTTTATGTCCCCAGAAGCACTCCTGAAAATTTGAGCCCATTTGGTAAGGTCTAGGAGCTCCAGTTTTAATTTGAAATTTATATGGGATTTTGATTTATCCATGGGAAACTATCTTTTACATTGTATTAGGATTTTTTTATAAATCGATAAAATGACTTGATTCTTATAGTAGGAGATAGGTTTTGAACTGGGGAACAACTTTGTAGAACATACCAACATGCTAGGAAGTGACCCTTTAAAAATACAGATACTTTTAGATGGTGGCTTTTGAAGGGGCTTTACTTCAAAAGCCACCATCTAAAAGTATCTGTATCTTTAAAGGGTCACTTCCTAGCATGTTGGTATGTTCTACAAAGTTGTTCCCCAGTTCAAAACCTATCTCCTACTATAAGAATCAAGTCATTTCATCGATTTATAAAAAAATCCTAATACAATGTAAAAAGATAGTTTCCATGGAAAATAAATCAAAATCCCATATAAATTTCAAATTAAAACTGGAGCTCCTAGACCTTACCAAATGGGCTCAAATTTTCAGGAGTGCTTCTGGGGACATAAAAGAACAAAATTCCGGTTGATGCAAGACAAAATAACAACTTTTGTCTTTTTCATAGAAACGTGAACCACGCTAATGCTGCAGCTATCTTGAAGAGCTCTTGTAGAACTCCTGGAAAAAATGTTACTTGGGTTATGATTTTTTTGTTATTGGATTGTTATTGTAATAACAGACTTATAATATTTTAAGTTATTCTTCGAACAAATCTTCGTTATTATTTTTTGTTATTTTAACAACTAATCCGATCATCCCAATAACAGTTTGAGGTATTCTTCCATAACAAAAAATGTTTTTCCCAAGTTGTTCTGGCTTTCAATCAATATCAGACCGATAACAAATTTTGTTATGATAACATAAACTGTTATTGAACTCTTATGCAAACATGGATTTTGCAAGAATATTCCATAACACTTTCTGTTATTTTAACAGTATTTGTTATTGAAATGCCATGAATTTAGTTATTACCGTCTGTTCGGGATCAGTAAAATAAGGATTTAAGGAATAGGAAGTGCATCAACAAAATCTGTTCCTGTAAAAATTAACTTACTTGAAATGATTATTTATGAGAATATACTCATGTTGTTCTGTAAATCGTCTAATCCCCTCATTTTGGGACTTTCAAACTTCACTACAACTTCCCCCTAAATCGCTAACAAATGCCTATAATCTCGATTGTATGATACGTGTCGATCGACTTTTGGTCCACGAAAATCCCTAAACATACGCACCCCGACTCCGGCTGTCCTTGCCCTGCAACCTCTCCGCGAACTGCCTCCAGCTGATGACGGTCTTGCCGGACCAGAGCCACACGCTGGATGTGACCCCAACCAGCATCGAGCACACGTACTTGACCATGTAGATGTGAAAGATTGGCCGCTCCTCGTCCCCGGCCATGGCCATTCCCGGGTGGTGCTGCTGCTGGTGCTTTCCGATGGCTGGGCAGGGGATCGAGAAGATCTTGCACATCTGGCGGTTCCACTGGATCATCCAGTCGTCAAAGTTGTAGTACTCGTAGAAGAGGCAGCCGAGGTAGCCGAGCGCGGGCAGGATGAACAGGCCGCTGAAGAAGCCGATCCGGAGCATGAGGCGTTCCAGCTTGTCGGTGCGAGTTCCGTCGTGCTTCATGACGGTCCGGATGCGGAACAGGGAGATGAAGCCGGCCAGGAGGAAGAGGGCACCGACCGAAAGGTAGATGCAGAGGGGGATGAGCAGGAATACGGCCAGGGAGTGGGTGTCCAGCTGGCCGACGAAGCAAACGCCGGAGAGGACGTCACCTGGAAGAGAAGAGATAACTAGGTTACTTCACAAAGGTCAGATAACGACAATGTTTTATTGCTGTTCAACATAGATTCCCCTCTGATAGCCATTTGCATAATCTTCTCACCAAACAATAATTACAGATTGCACTTTTTCTTGTCGAGCATTTCTTGGACCATCTCATTTTTTCTCCCCTCCTCCAAGCTTCCCCGGGAAATAGGAAATGAAGTTAACAGAAAGTCATCCTATGTAATACTGCTTTCCTCACCTCCAAAGTGCAGCAATGAAAAAAAAGTCCCCCTCCACTTAATGTTGGCACCATTAAGGGCAAACGCGTGCCACAACTATCCAAGAAAGTGAGAAGAGGAGATGCACAATGTTCTTCACCGCGGTTGTAAAAGCAAAATAATAAGCACAAGTGTAAGCAAACTTTGCAACCAAGATTGTGTGGATCGACTTGGGTTACCTTGAAATCTTGAGGAGTTGGGGAGCAGGAGCGAGGGGGGTTGGGAAAAAGTGCTACGAAGAATGGCCTCCAGAGCGTCGGCTATGGAAGAGTGAGTTGCTGACTATGGAAGGCAAAGGCCAGCATAACGGAAATTCTTCAATAATTTAATTATGATTTTTATGTGCACCATCTTCGACGGAGGGGGGATTGCTCTGGACGATGGGAGATGCTTGATGTGCAACTTTTTCACCTGGACAAGGTGGTTCTTATATTTCTTTAAAGTGATTTTACGGTCTTGAATGATTGTTCAGAACAAAAAAATGATAAAACTGTCTTATATAATGTATTCGAATTAAAACTTTTAAGTTCAGGATTTGAAACATGAATCGCTTTCAGGGCATAACTTTCACCTTGCCTTGGTCATGGTTTTTATTTGAAGACATAAAAATATTTGCAAACTTGAGTAAATTTGATCTTATTTTGTTTTTTTCTTTTGTAATACTTTTACTAATGTTATTATATAAACCAAATAGAAATTTTAGTAAGCTTTTGAATAGAAACTTTTTTCTAGTACAGCCTTTATGCTTGAATTTGTTTATTTTATTTCCAACAAGAATTTTGAAACATGTATTGCTTACATATCGCTCCAATATGAAAATGGGTAATAAAATAAAGAAATGTTCTGTTCAATCAGCAATTGCATGAGTTGAGCTCGAAATTTGAAGAATCAAATTGTGAACTATTTTTTTTGTAATTTTCTTTAACGTCCCTTTCTGTTTTTTTTTTATCAATACGATGATTATTTATTGGAAATATTTTTTTTAAGTTGAATGTGTTCGAAATGATTTCTTTCAAATGACTTAATTTGTGATTTTTAGATCTCGGGACCAAAAGAAACAATTTCGTAATGCTTTCAGAACGAAAAAAAATCAAGATGTTGTCTAGAAAAATTAAAGAATTAAGGTTGGCATATACGAAAGCTATTTTACATTTTATTTGACTGATTTGAATTTGATTTGACCATTTGACAACAAGAGCTCAAATCGACACAGCCCAAGAAAAATGAGTGGTTCCTGTACATTGCAAAAATAATTCATAAACAATGTGTAAAATTGAAATTTATTTTTCTGATCTGATCTGATTCTGAATCAAAATTGACCAGAGTTTCACTGATTTACTATTTTTATTTTTAATACTCGAATGACATTTATTTTTGTGTGAGCATTTGATATTTTCCACAGTAAAAAATCTTCAAACAATTTAAACTAAAATGTTATTATTTCGTTTACTAAAATAAAGAAATAAATAAAAGTATTGAGCTCAAAATCGACTTTTTGCGAGACTTTTTCTGATCTTCCTGATCATTACCTGAAACCAAAAACCATACGAAATCCATTCTGGTTTTTTAAATATTTGAATGTTGATGTTAAGCCAGTTTTAATATAAAAACAATTTTGCTAAGCCGTGTCTAAAAATATAAAACTGACCGAGTTAAAGCTTTTTTCGCCACCCCTTCCTAAAATTAGGCCGAGAAATCAGTGGACAAACAAACTCCATAGAATAAAACTTCAAAATATATTTTGCTGAAAATTTTATGTACAGTGTTGCAAATAGTTTTTAATTGTAAGAAAAAAAAATGTTTTTTTTAGCTCGGTTCAAAATGCACTATTTTCTTTGGAATGATCATGGCTTGAAATTTTTAGTTTCAATTTGGAATATTTTTTCTCCTATCAGAGTCCACATTAATTTAAAAAATTACCTAACTTTTTGTAAAAATTATCCAACAACTTGAAGATTCATCATAGAAAATTTCCCTGCAAACTCCATGTTATTGTATTTAATTCAATTTATTTATGGTTGAGAGCCAATAAAACAGTAAAATGTGCTGGAAGTTAACCATCGTGATTACATGTTATGAACCTCATTTTTCGTGTTGACCAGTTTGAAGAAGTTCTATGGATGCCCTATAAAAAACTCATAAATTACGGTAAACTAAATTGAGGTTTGAATTTTCTAAATTGCTGATTCATTGATTCAAAGTGACTTGCAGAAATGCACGTTTCTTCCAGCATCCTAGCAATAAATTCGATTATAGATTGCCCACTGCACTTTATGGCATGTCCTCGTAAAACCGCATCGAACCAAAATCGCCATCCTCCGAACCTTCCTCAACAATAAATATCCACTGGTACTTCCATTACGGAAATTAATAGCACTTCCCTTTCTCGGAAGAAAAAAAAAAAACCTCCTCCAAGTAGAGCTCCTTTGACCAGCATCGTCTTTCAAAGGAAAAGCCGATAAGCGGGGAAAACCTTTTCAGATCGGATTTCCTTGCAAAAAGCGTTGCGTCGTCGTCTCAAAAGTGAAAAGTGGTTCCTCGGTTATAAATTTCCCACCCTGCAGCGCTTTCCCGTATTTTATTGGATTTTCCGAGGAAAAGCTCGTTGGCGATTTATTTCCTGGAATGTTGCGGACTCGATTTGAAATCCATGCTTTATTTATTCAAGCTCTCGGTTCTCCGTTCAGACGTCCATCAAGCTTTAATCAAATCAATCAACCGTACCCCGGTGGTGGCGGCAGCGAGTGGAATGTAAATCAGTTCGTGGAGATCTGCTGAAATGAAGTGCACACCCGCTGGGAAGGCCACTAATCCCTAATGACTTGTTCTAGTTTGTGCCCGGCGAGATTGGTGCGAACAAATGGCTCAATTTAGACGTGATCGGTCAACGAACCCCCGTCTGAAGCTAGTTTTGACGGTCATGGTTACGCCCCCTTTCCGTGAGACTGTTCTTCAACGTGGTGCGTAAGAAACTGATATCAGTTCTCACAGCGAGGCACTGATCACTGACGGACGTGTGGAATGTGGTAAGAATCGGCAAAACATAACCCCCGGTGATCAGTGATCTTCGTGCTGAAATTAAGTCCAGTGCTCCAGCGGCTGGATTAGATTAACATTTATGAAGCCAATTGAAGTCGTTCGATGGGCAATCTGGACATTTGCTGCGGGTACCATGGCAGATCGGGCAGGTACTCGCGGAAGTCGGGCGCGGACAGTTATCTTTTTATGGACCACACGACGGTCACTGATTACAGAGAGGATATAACCTCGTTTGTGCGGGCAGTGATTGGCTGGTATTAGTTCTCGGCGGCTAATGGGTTATTTATGGACAATTAACGAGTAATCGACGGGTGAGCAGATTTTTATTGCTGTTATTAATCCTAATAATTTTGAATGTATGTTCTACCAAATTAAAATTACTTTCTTAATCTACACCATAATTTAAAAAATAAATAAATAAAAATTCCAAATAATATGAAGAAGAATAACTGCAATCTATGTATAAATCTTCAAAAGGACACACACAATTTTTAATTCAGAATTACTTCATGTTTTGATTAAAAAATGACACCAGTCTATCTCAAATTTGCACTTTTAAAAATTCTGAACATGTCAAAACAAACCTTAAAAATTCCTTGTACAAAGTTAAGTAGAGAGCAATTCCAGCCCAAAACTGGAATTTTTCAGGTACTTTTTTCTCGACCCTTTCCGATTTCAATGTAACTTTGTAGACATGTTATCCTTTGCTTATATAAGCCATTTTTGTGTATATGGAGCCAGTTCCACTCGATAATGACATTTGAGAAGGGCGTAAGTGTTTTAAATATTTTTGTAATTCGGAATTTAAATATTTCTGTATCTCGAAGCCGTTGCATCGTATCAAAAAGTGGTCAAAGACAAACTTGTAGGAAATTTGACGGGCTTTTCGATAAAAATACACTGAAAGAAAAAAAACACTCCACTTTTATGAGATTTTTTGATTTTTAAGTTTAAAAGTCAAATTTGAGGGGGAGCCCACGATTTTTTTTCGTTCAAAATTTTTGTGAAGATAGCCTAAGATGTTACAAAAAGACTCACGAAAAATGCAGGATGGAGCATCTCACCTAAAAAAATACAAAAATCTTTTACTGAAACTGTTTTTTTGAAAAGTGCTCTAAACGTCAAAATTTTCAAAAACCAAATACGGGAATCGATTCTCCAGACAATTTTACATAAATGTCTTCATATCGACTACTATCCTAAGTCCAATCCTTGTGAAGTTACAGCGGTTTTAAAAATAAAAATGTTGAAAAAATAGGTTTTTTGATGGTTTTTGGCAATTTCTATATGACAGACTTGATTTTTCAGTCTCGTAAATATTTTTACCGAAAAGCTCGTCCAATTTCCCATAAGTTTGTCGTTAACCACATTTCAATTGGATGTATGAGTTTACAGATATAAGCTAATTACATTGCTCATAGCTGAAAACATCATATTTTTTCAGTGTAGTATAGTAACCTGGATAGAAAATTAGCCCATACATCCAATTGAAATGTTTTTGCCAAAAAATTACGTCTTTTGAGATATGCCACAAAGTGATTGAAAGTCTTTTTCTAGGTTTGGTAAATTTTAGATCATAATAAAAAAAATCTTGGAAGAAATGGCAAAAAGTTTTTTTTTTACATTATTTTAAGACTTATAGTTAAAGGACTATCCATAAACCACGTGGACACTGTAGGGGGGGAGGGGTATGGTGATTGTTCACGATCCATACAAAAAAGTTTTTTTTTGTATGAACAATTGTCCACGGAGCGGGGGGGGGGGGGTACCAAATTCCCAAAAAAGTGTCCACGTGGTTTATGGATGGTCCCTAAATTTTCAGTTGAAAAGAATTCTTAACAAAATTAACATCGTGCAAAATTTTCAACTTACAGCCACCTTAAATAATTTTTTGGTTTAAAACGTGACTTTTATATCAATAGTTGTCATGGTTAAACATGGCCACCAATGATTTTATTTTTAATCCGAGAATTTCCTTCAAGTGAGCTTAAAATAAGATTGAGAAGATAGACAAAACTTTGATATTCAATATTTAAAAAATGAATTCAACTGAAATTTTAAGGTAAAAAAAATCCTTTAAGATGTTTTTTTCAAATGAGCCCTAATATTTGTGAAGTAAAAAATAAATGTTTAGCACAATATTCCACCCGAATTTGAAAAAATAAATAAATAAAAAAAGTTGTCCAAAGTTTCAAAAAGATGCTCTCATTCCAAACTCAAGACCAAACAATTGAAGTTGAAATAATTAAAAATCTAAGTAGAAATAATTTAAATAAAATTATTTTCCATCACTTTTTCAATGTTGTCGAAATAATTGAACACAGAAAAAAAATAATGGTTATATTCATCAGAAAATGGTGACAGATTTTGTGTCAAAAAATGTGTTTCCGAAAAAATTTCATCAGGTTCATATTTTTACTCATTTATTAGGTGTAATTCAACCAACCAAATTTTCAACCTTCCAAAATTCAACTTTTTTTTATGAAGCATTAGGTTAATCAGGGCAGAAACTGTTTTAGGCTGCTAAGCTTTATTTTAAATGAATTTGATTATTACATACTTTACTGAGCTGCGCAATTCTCTGTTATTTTTAACAAAATTTTCCTTTTATAGATAATACATCGAAACCGGTGTGCTCTCTTGCTCTATCTAGATAGGAATCCCAGCAAGCTTAGTACAAGAGAGCACACGGTCATCGAAATTGTGATTAAAATAGCAAAATTGTTTATCAGTCTAAACTTTGTTTCCATATGTTTTTAAAATTAGTTTGATTGAACTGACATATGTATAATTTGAAACATGATAAGCTAATGAATTATGATAGCTGTTTTTTTGGCCTTTTTGAAACTTATGACTTGAACATACTCATAACTCGAAACATCGCCAAAAAAGATTTTAAATTATTTGGTTATGACTGCTCATTAATAAAATTTCATAACCTATCACACCGTTCTCATCACCTAGCGAAACCCAGATTCTGGTACGAAATTATCCCCACCTTACACGTCTAGAACGAGGCGCGCTGGCTAATCGAACCGAATTAATTGCCCATTTAATTGGCCAACTAGCCATTAGGCATTCGCTTTTCCGCCTCGGTCAACATCACACATTAGGTGTAAGCCTGGGCTTGATCCTGCTAAGACCTCGCTCGAGAAATCTGCCTGAATAAGTGAAAATTACACTCACACAAACGCCCGGGGATTGCGCGCTGGTTATGATGTTGGAATGTGGTGGAGAAATGTCTGCCGGCTTCTAATCCAATTAGCCCTCCTCGGGCAACTGTGAATTGCTGGGTGTTCATAAATGTTTGCGTGGAAAATTAAGTCAGTATAATGCATTATTCACTGCCTGCAAATATTGTTTTCTTGGAGAAAAATATTTAATGATTTTTGGATTCAAAAGAAGTTCAAAACTAAAAAAAATATCTATTGTTTACGTCATCTACGACCGTTCCCTACCAAACCATCACGTCCAAGGTGAAAAATCCGTTAGAACCATGAAGATACGAAGGTAAGTGTTGGAAAATTACCCCCGCAGGAAAATGATGCAATAAGGTGCCGCCTCGGCCTTCCCTGAAGCTTAAGGTGTTGGTTCCTGTTGCTTCTGGACCAGCCCCTTCCCGTTCTGTACTTTTTGTGCCGTCCGATTGCTGCGTGAACATACGCGTATTAAGTCGTGATTAGGGCCAGAGTACCACCATGACTTTTTGATTGCGATATCGTACCATGGTGTGGAACAAACTTCACCGGTATGGCGAATCGACGAGTAATTGTGCTAATAAATAAATTTGTAGAACGGCCTTTAATGTTCGATTCCTCAATTGTACGGGTAGGTACTATGTGGATTCCAGAGGAAGTATGAGCAAGAAGTGTTGTGTTGTTTTTGAGCGATGGGGTATCATTTCAAGTTTTGCCAACTGACCTTAATGAGTCGATTTGTTGCACTGTTGGGAGAAGTTTTATTTCGCAGTGATTTGTTCCGTAATTTGTTTTACGAAACCGTTGAATTTCTTCTATTTTGATACAAATTTTATCGAGCTTTTCAAGATACCACCCACATTTAATCTCATCACAAACTGCTTAATTTGTCCTCATTCTCGGGAAATCATTGTCGTCTATCGCGCCTTCTCATTAGCCCCGCAAGCGTCTGTGATAATCACCTATGGGCGAAGTACCTACTTCCAGGCCCCTTTTCTTCCCAATGGATACATATTTGCATACATTATCATACGGTTCGCACTAACGTTCCGTGGAATGTTTGTCCAACGAGAACGGTTCCAATCTCATCAAACTCATCCCATTGAGAGTCACAGTACATAGCACACGCACGCACATTCTCTGTGACGAGATGGTTCTATCGAACGATAATTTGAATATAATCATTGTGCGCTTCATGAATAAACATTGCGCCTTTGTTGACGACGGTGTGATCAGTGCCGAAGCAGTTAGTTCTGAGTGTAGTACTTTATGTTAACACTGTGAATTTTTTTTAAATTTTGTTGAGTTTGACCTTGTAAATTAATCTGATTCATATGGGAACAATGTGATATTTTAAACTTAAACAGTATTTTAAGATTCTCCCGAATTTTGCAATTGTATCAAGATTTTAAATTCTGTATTTTAATATTTGGATGAAACTTCGTGTATTGCAAAAGAAGCAAATTTGCATAATTAGTTTTTCCATGTTTTAGGGGACTTAAATAGGAAACTTGTGCTTGGGTGAAAGGTGACACAAAATGTGGCACCGAAGATATTTGAAAAAAAATGAAGAAATATGAAACAGCGTCCATCCAAATTTTTAAAAAATATAATGAACGCAAAATCAAAATTTCAATCGAATTTCATTTTTATGAAGTAATAGCCATGAAAGAACAGCACGCCGACATAGCATAGAAAATTTCAAAAAAAACTATTTTTGGCATTGTTGGTAGAACTGCTGGTTGCTATGAAAAAGCAAATTAAAATTTAAAATTTGTGAAAAATTTGTTTTTCTTAGTGTCTAATAATATGTAACTCGCAATATGTCACACGAAATCGGGAAAAGTTGCCCGGACCCCTCTTCGATTTGCGTGAAACTTTGTCAAGGGGTAACTTTTGTCCCTGATCACGAATCCGAGGTCCGTTTTTTGATATCTCGTGACGGAGGGGCGGTACGACCCCTTTAATTTTTGAACATGCGAAAAAAGAGGTGTTTTCAATTATTTGCAGCCTGAAACGGTGATGATATAGAAATTTGGTGTCAAAGGAACTTTTATGTAAAATTAGACGCCCGATTTGATGGCGTACTCAGAATTCTAAAAAAAAGTATTTTTCATCGAATAAAATACTAATTAGGTTTTAAAAACTCTCCCATTTTCCGTTACTCGACTGTAAAAAAAAATGGAACATGTCATTTTCAGAGAAATTTAATGTACTTTTCGAATCTACATTGAGCTAGAAGGGTCATTTTTTCATTCAGAACAAAATTTTTCATTTTAAAATTTTGTGTTTTTTCTAACTTTACAAAGTTATTTTTTAGAGTGTAACAATATTCTACAAAGTTGTAGAGCAGAAAATTACAAAAATTTTGATATATGCTCATTAGGGGTTTGCTCATACACATCACGAGTTATCACGATTTTACGAAAAAAAAAATTTGAAAAAAGTTGGTCGTCGTCGATCATGGCCGTTCATCGTCACCCGCTACAGATCCGGACGACGAAACAAAGAGAAACGCAAAAAGCAACTTTTTCAAAACTTTTTTCTTAATGAAAAAAATGTCCCTTCTGGGTCAATGTAGATTCGAAAAGTACATTAAATTTCCCTTAAAATGACATGTTCCAAAAAAAAATTCACTCGAGTAACGGAAAATGGCAGAGTTTTTAAAACATTTTTTGGTATATTTTTTCGATGAAAAATACGTTTTTTCGGAATTCTGAGTACGGCATCAAATCGGGCGTCTAATTTTACTTAAAAGTCCCTTTTAAACCAAATTTCTATCTCATCACCGTTTTAGACTGCAAATTATTGAAAAACACCTCTTTTTTCGCATGTTAGAAAATGGAAGGGGTCGTACCGCCCCTCCGTCACGAGATGTCAAAAAACGGACCTCGGATTCGTGATTAGGGACAAAATTTACCTCTTAGGACAATGTTTCACACAAATCGAAGATGGGTCGGGGCAACTTTTCCTGATTTCGTGTGAGTTGGTAGAGAATTACCCTATTCAATAAGCTTAACTGTATATTCAATGTTTTTTCTAAATTCTTTTGTTTTTTTTTAAATTTTTTTCACCAAAATAAGTGTTTTGAGTTCGACATCTGAAATCAGCCATGGCCACTAGCATTTTCACAACAAAACTGCATTTATATTTTATGATTGAATTGACTATCCAATCATTTTTTGACTGATTATTCAACTTCAGCAAGTCTAAATAATGTAGGGAAAAGTGGGGCAAGTGTAACAAGCTAAGGAAATGCTCGTTATAACCCATCAAAAACGTTAAAAAATCTGTCGGATTTTTCTTAATCATCTTATTCCAGGGGTTGACTAAGCCTTTGATAGAAAAAGTTTAAAAAAATCCTGTTTTTTAATGTAAAAAATTGATATTAAAAATTCTGATTTTCCGTACGTTCTTCTCAACTAGTGGGGCAAGACAAACAACCCGTTGGGGCAAGAGGAACAATTCATGTAACAACATGTCAATTTGCTAACAAGTGAACTGTTATCTCTTAGATACATCAGATTAGGATGTATTTGAAACGATTCTTTCATTTTTAGATTAAATAATAATATTTTACTAAAAAAATGATCGTTTTTACGAAAAAAAATATAAGTCATATGAAAAAAAAGGAAATTTGAGAAATATCACTAAATTTTGCATGGACAGTTTTTTTTTAACAATTGTTTATCAGTTTTTAAGTATTTTTATGTATTTTTTCCCAATAAAATATGTTGTTGCAGCAATTTGTATTTTTTTCCATACTAAAAATCCATATGGTACACTTGCCCCACCTGAACAAGATTTTTTTAAAACTCTCAACAAAAATAACTAAAAATTAAATCATACTTTATAAAAGGTGCAAGTCATTGGTAGGGACACTACTGATCTAGGAAAAATAGCATTTTGAAAAAATGAGCCTTAAAACGAACCCTAAGCCTTATTTTGTACTTTTCAAATATTATAAGAAAACAAAGGTTTCGAGAAAAACTTAATTAAATCTTACGCCCCGTGGCGTGTACGTCGTTTTGGCGGATATTTGGTAGTAGAATCAGTTAATTGCATTGCTAGCAACAATTCCTCATACTGGAAATAATCAAAATTGTAAAAATTACGGCCTTTCGAGTGCTTGTTCCTCTTGCCCCATATGGTCGTCTTGCCCCACCTTCCCCTAAGTTTAAGGGACTTCATTAAAATAAAGCGAAGAACTGCACATTTCGAGCAAAAATTAGGGGGGTCCAATATAGGGCAACGAAATTCCAAACTTTTCCAAAAGTGGACCCCTGTTAGTTAAACCTTCAAAAATGAAGAAAACTGTGTATTTAAGCAAAAGTTCCTCTTAAACATACAATAAATGCTTGTTGTTATCAACCTAAACGCATATTTTTTTTTCAATTGTGAGTATAAATATAGCTGTTTCATGTTAAGAGTACCAAAAATGCTGAAGCCGTAGAAGATTATAATTTTTCAAAACTATAGTCAATTGTACTTAACTGAAGCATCATAATTGCAGTTTAAAATGATATTTTATGGTAATAAATCAAGAACAAAACTTTTTTTTTAAAATAAACATGCGTGATTTTATCAGCAACTGTAAACAAATCTATTGTTCAGTTTCGGTCAACATTTTTTCTAATTCATATGAAAAAAAGTGCATCAAAATTACTTTTTTTTTGATTATTTATATGTTTTCAGTGGTTTTTGAAACGTTTTCTCTGATCTTTTTCGGAAATAAATGTGTTTAAATGTCTTATAGTTTGTTTTTTTTTTTTGTTTTTTGAAGCCACATTTGTAAACAAAACATATTTGTTTATGATGAAAAGTGACCAAAATCCATCTTTTATTCATTATATCCATCGTTAGACCTACACCATGCATCAAAACATCAAATATCGGTTAAATTTGGTATAACAATAATAGTTTGCCTATAGTGAGCCCGGGTCCACAATCGGATTATGAACTCGGGTCCACTATAGGAAAAGGGGGTCCGTAACTGGCAAAAAACTTTTTTTTTCAGATGGCTATTTTTCTGCCCAAAAACAAATAAACTGATGAAACAAATAGTCAAAAATTTTCAAAAGACTTCAGTTTTCATTGTTTTGTACAAAGGGTTATGAAAAAGTGCTTGAAATATGGAAAATTTGTGAAAAATGTGCTTCGGCTCTACTAGAGGGTCCACTAATAATTAAAATACCCTAATTGTTCTTAAAATTTCAATTAGTATTTCATTACGTTATACTGACATTATCATTTATAATATAAGGTGTGAAATTATGATTGCTACCTTTAAACCTGCAAGCTACTAGAACATATCATGTTCTCCCAAGTAGGTATCACTGTTCTGTCAAAACGAACCACGTTCTGCATGTCATGCAGAGGTGAGATAGTTGCAGCAGCAATCCCACTTAATCCCACTCTCTCTCTCTCTCTCTCTGTATCATTCTGCTCGACATCACAAAGGTAATTAATTACCCACTGTCATTTGGCGAGTCTAGTTTACTCGTGCCAAACCCAGTCAGCCGGCAACTGCTGCAACCGTTTTGGGTTAATTATAGTTCAAAGTGTAGGAACAACATGCTGACTTTGATTAAGAGCTATGATTTTCTCGCTCCGCCGCGATATGTGCTAATTGCACTGCACACGAGAGTTCTAATTAGAAGATTCGAGCAAGTGATGCCATTTTTAGCTCGCTCTCTGCTGATCCCTTAGACCAGGTTAATCCCACTGTAATGTATGTTGACGGTTGTTATATTTCCGAATGATTGAGTGACAAATAAATCACTCCCAGAAATTGCTTTGAAGTTCCGCAAAAAAATGTAATTACGCGGTTAAGCCTTGCTTGATACTGGTATCATTTGGGAACAACCCCGCTACCGTGAGTGGGTAATTTGAAATAATCACACCACCGTGATACCGATCTTTGAACCGGCTGGGGACCCCCCGAGGGGTCCCTGACGATGGCGTGTGTAATGGGGTCCTGCTCTTCGAAAACATCACTGAGCATCGATTTTCGCTACAAAAACTGTATCTTAGCTGACCCTTTAGGATAAGAGTTCAGACCAAATCACAAAAAGTTATATTTTTTCAGAAATGTTTGACAAAGTAAAAGGGAAGAAATATTTGTGTTATTTTTCGTGGATTTATCCACCTTACTCAAGCAATCTTTAAAAGTGGCCATCCATCGATCAAGCAGTCGTTTTTGTTTTTCCCTTCGATGTTTGCCCTTTTTTTATATTTCGGTCAATTTCTCTCAACCCAACAGACACCGCAAAAACAAGGTGGACTTTGTCATTATCGTTAAAACAAATGCGACGAGTCCGGTTCGACCGACGAGATGTTGTCATTACTATCACTTGGGCGGCATCAATGTCGTTATAGTCGGTGCAGTTTACAACATCAAGTCGATGCCGCATCGATCTGGTCTCTTGGTTGATTTTTGCTGATTGATTTTCTGGTTGAAGCGTGAGCGCGAGAGCCACGGGAAAGTTCATTGAATCTAATATGAACTTGTTTTAAAAAGATGCCGCTTAATGGTGACAATTTCCGGCAAAGGGGTGTAAATGAATCCTGAAAAGCGGATTTGAAAACTGGTTGGTACAAAAACTTGAGAGTTTATAATAATTTTGTATTGAAATTTTACCAATATATGATAAAATGTAAAAAAAAAATATTCCAGTTCACCAGTAAAAACTCTTTTTTAGATAACATGTCATGATATCTATTCATCACTTACAGAAAAAAAAACGCCCAGACAAAAAAGTGTGCCAACACCATCATAAAACAACTTTCCATGTTTCCACGTCGCCTCAGCTTATATTACGTGTCCAGCCATGTTATTAATCCGAGAGGATATTACATCAACGACACATAACCATCGCAGCGCTTGCAAGTTGAGCCCTTTTGTAAGGGAAACAGAAGTCCTGCTGAAGGAAAGGGACTGTTCATATATGACGTTTAATTATTTTTTAAGTTGTAATTATTCAAAATTAAAATTTCGTTTTCAGCAAGCAATAATATTCAAATATAAAATCTACGTTATTTGTGAATGGTCCCTCGAGTAAAACATACACCATCAATAAACTACAACCAACAAAAAGAAACTTCAACAGCGGGAATGTCCAGTTGAGCCCTTGAACGTCATAGGGAGCCAATGATGTTGACAACAACGTGTTCAGTAGTCCTTGATGATGGGGATCATGTTGCTTGCGACTTGTGTTTAATGGTGGTGGTATTTTTTTAATTTTAGATAACTATTTTTTAAACGGTTTTTGCACAGTTTTCAACTTTGCTTAATAAATCTGCTGTCAAAGTCAAATCTGAATTCAAATTGAAAAGTTTAAAGCAAATTTTGATTGAATTTTACAAAAATATATTCGATAAATTTAACTACAAAATTCTTGCTTAATTAAAAAAAACTTTAATAATGTTATGCTTATGTTAAAAATTTCACGAAAATATGATTTTCTGAGTTTCTGCTCCACAAATTATTAAATTATTTTTTAACTGTTGTTTTTATTTTTATTTTGTCATTTTTTAGCTCGCTGATTCTTAAAGCAAAACTGTAAAGAAAAGGCACAAATTTTAAAAAGTTTACATAGATTTTATTTTTAATCAAAAAAAGTCTCCGAAAGCTCAAAAAGATTCTGTTATTTTTCTCTAATTTAAGTTTTTTTTTCAATGTTTTTCAAATAGCTTCAAAATTTCGATAAACCGAAATGCAATCAGTATTTTTTGTAAGAAATAATTGCATTTTATTTTTTCGGGTATTTCAAATTATTCAAAATTTTAAAATCAAGGATTGCCAAATTTTGCAAAAATGTTATAACCATTCTAGAGTCAAAAATTTTCACATTTTTACAAAAAAAACTGAACATTTGAAATAAATATTTATTGCAAAACAAAGAGCAAAACAAGAATTCTTATTTTCAACTTCAACTAAAAAAAAAAAAATTATAAAATCATAAAATCATAAAATCATAAAATCATAAAATCATGAAATCATAAAATCATGAAATCATAAAATCATAAAATCATAAAATCATAAAATCATAAAATCATAAAATCATAAAATCATAAAATCATAAAATCATAAAATCATAAAATCATAAAATCATAAAATCATAAAATCATAAAATCATAAAATCATAAAATCATAAAATCATAAAATCATAAAATCATAAAATCATAAAATCATAAAATCATAAAATCATAAAATCATAAAATCATAAAATCATAAAATCATAAAATCATAAAATCATAAAATCATAAAATCATAAAATCATAAAATCATAAAATCATAAAATCATAAAATCATAAAATCATAAAGTCATAAAATCATAAAATCATAAAATCATAAAATCATAAAATCATAAAATCATAAAATCATAAAATCATAAAATCATAAAATCATAAAATCATAAAATCATAAAATCATAAAATCATAAAATCATAAAATCATAAAATCATAAAATCATAAAATCATAAAATCATAAAATCATAAAATCATAAAATCATAAAATCATAAAATCATAAAATCATAAAATCATAAAATCATAAAATCATAAAATCATAAAATCATAAAATCATAAAATCATAAAATCATAAAATCATAAAATCATAAAATCATAAAATCATAAAATCATAAAATCATAAAATCATAAAATCATAAAATCATAAAATCATAAAATCATAAAATCATAAAATCATAAAATCAATAAATCATAAAATCATAAAATCATAAAATCATAAAATCATAAAATCATAAAATCATAAAATCATAAAATCATAAAATCATAAAATCATAAAATCATAAAATCATAAAATCATAAAATCATAAAATCATAAAATCATAAAATCATAAAATCATAAAATCATAAAATCATAAAATCATAAAATCATAAAATCATAAAATCATAAAATCATAAAATCATAAAATCATGAAATCATGAAATCATAAAATCATAAAATCATAAAATCATAAAATCATAAAATCATAAAATCATAAAATCATAAAATCATAAAATCATAAAATCATAAAATCATAAAATCATAAAATCATAAAATCATAAAATCATAAAATCATAAAATCATAAAATCATAAAATCATAAAATCATAAAATCATAAAATCATAAAATCATAAAATCATAAAATCATAAAATCATAAAATCATAAAATCATAAAATCATAAAATCATAAAATCATAAAATCATAAAATCATAAAATCATGAAATCATGAAATCATAAAATCATAAAATCATAAAATCATAAAATCATAAAATCATAAAATCATAAAATCATAAAATCATAAAATCATAAAATCATAAAATCATAAAATCATAAAATCATAAAATCATAAAATCATAAAATCATAAAATCATGAAATCATAAAATCATGAAATCATAAAACCATAAAATCATAAAATCATAAAATCATAAAATCATAAAATCATAAAATCATAAAATCATAAAATCATAAAATCATTAAATCATAAAATCATAAAATCATAAAATCATAAAATCATAAAATCATAAAATCATAAAATCATAAAATCATAAAATCATAAAATCATAAAATCATAAAATCATAAAATCATAAAATCATAAAATCATAAAATCATAAAATCATAAAATCATAAAATCATAAAATCATAAAATCATAAAATCATAAAATCATAAAATCATAAAATCCTAAAATCCTAAAATCATAAAATCATAAAATCATAAAATCATAAAATCATAAAATCATAAAATCATAAAATCATAAAATCATAAAATCATAAAATCATAAAATCATAAAATCATAAAATCATAAAATCATAAAATCATAAAATCATAAAATCATAAAATCATAATATCATAAAATCATAAAATCATACAATCATAAAATCATAAAATCATAAAATCATAAAATCATAAAATCATAAAATCATAAAATCATAAAATCATAAAATCATAAAATCATAAAATCATAAAATCATAAAATCATAAAATCATAAAATCATAAAATCATAAAATCATAAAATCATAAAATCATAAAATCATAAAATCATAAAATCATAAAATCATAAAATCATAAAATCATAAAATCATAAAATCATAAAATCATAAAATCATAAAATCATAAAATCATAAAATCATAAAATCATAAAATCATAAAATCATAAAATCATAAAATCATAAAATCATAAAATCATAAAATCATAAAATCATAAAATCATAAAATCATAAAATCATAAAATCATAAAATCATAAAATCATAAAATCATAAAATCATAAAATCATAAAATCATAAAATCATAAAATCATAAAATCATAAAATCATAAAATCATAAAATCATAAAATCATAAAATCATAAAATCATAAAATCATAAAATCATAAAATCATAAAATCATAATATCATAAAATCATAAAATCATACAATCATAAAATCATAAAATCATAAAATCATAAAATCATAAAATCATAAAATCATAAAATCATAAAATCATAAAATCATAAAATCATAAAATCATAAAATCATAAAATCATAAAATCATAAAATCATAAAATCATAAAATCATAAAATCATAAAATCATAAAATCATAAAATCATAAAATCATAAAATCATAAAATCATAAAATCATAAAATCATAAAATCATAAAATCATAAAATCATAAAATCATAAAATCATAAAATCATAAAATCATATAAAAAATCGCAACAGATTAATAACAAAATTAAATCATAAATTTTTGTTTGTTTTTCCTTGATTCTTGAAGAAATCTGACATTTTATTCCAAGTTAGAAAATAAACATTCATTTTTATCTTTTGAAATAAAAAAGAAAATACCATTCGACAAATTGCTGACCTTGTAATCCACTTGCGTTGCACTTTTTCCCACAACAATTCTGCTGCACTTCGATTGCACTCCATCATTGCAACCTTCAAACCAGGGGGTAGTCGTCACCATCTCCACCCCCAGCAAACAAAATCGATACCCACCATCATCGAATGAGTTTTCATTCTGGAGGCCACAACGACTCTACTAGCACACTTGGAAAAGCTCTCGTCGTTGGAAATCGCTCAGCTTGCGGTTCACTCATCTGCATTTATTCAACCCCCCTTCCAACCCCTTCACAAAATCGAGCAAACATTTTTCCAGCCTACAAACCATCTGGGACCGACGACGGGATTTGCCGGAATTTGTGCTTCCCTCCGGGGTTGGGGGTGCAAAATTCGCGCTCCATCGAACCGCACTGCATAATGCACTTTATTTGCGCAACGTGCATGAGAGCGCTTTATGAAGGTCTGGAAAGCGCAAACCAGACCTCGACCCAGCTTACGGAAGTTGGCCGTTTGGCAAAAGCCGGAAAGCCGTTTTTCCGTTAGAGGCTTTTTCCGCGCTTCATTATTGCGGGATAATCTCACTCTCTGTGTGGGTGCAAGTGGTTTGACGTGGACATTTGCTGGAGGGATTTAGGAAGTGATTTAGGTACAAATTTCCGGGTAAACGGGTGCGGAAGTTGGATTAGGAGCAGTTGCTAACCTTTGAGGGGTCAGGAAGTAATTTGAATTCACTTCGTTGAAAAAAAAAGTAGAGATACAATTTGATGTTGGTCATCTAGCTCTAACCATAAAAAACCTTTCCACCAAACTGATATTGTATCAAAATGAATTCCAATAAGTTACCTGAAAAGAGAAAAAGGAAAAAAAATTAGATCATTTAAAATACTTTGGTTCAAATTTATTTTAATTTAAAAAATCTCTTCACCATGAATCACGTGCCCATAATTGGGTGTGCAGTTTATTATTAATTCAGCCAGAACTTCACCCTGACAGGGTTGAACGAGAGAGAGAAAATAAGCCTTCTCGAGTAACATCCCGGGAATACTCTTGCCGGAAAGTGCACTTATCTCGTGACTAAAACTAACATACATCATCCTGCAGCATACGACAGTCTGGCAGAGGGCACAACCACTTAATTCTGCACCACCAAAGTCAGCATCCCGGTTGCGAATGACGCCGAGGACGGAACATAACCTCGCACTTGTGCCGCAACATAATATGTAATTCTCAGAAGTATGCATGCTAAGTATACATTTAAACATGATCTGACATGTTGCACATTAGGGTGGCCCATTTTGACGGTTAGACATTTTCTTTTCCTCTCGAAGGAAATACAATTTTCCTTCAAGCTCCGCAATTTTGTAGTTAGTTTGCTCAGCCCAAACGATTTCCAACCCCTACCCCTTTGCAAACCCCACAGCTAATTGGTCTGCTGGCTCGAATTCAAAAAACGTAAAATTCCACAAGAAGGGGTTAATTTTCAAACATTAGCTCGAAAAGCATCACTCTTTTTGTCTTGCGACGACTCCACCAGAAGTTGGAGGAAGTGCCTGGAGCAATGTCTCTACTGTAAAGCATTTGTCTGACTGTCGTATGGGATGGTACAGCAACAAGGGGGTGGAGTGTCATTTTTTTCATTAGCAGACACTCGCAGAGATTGTCATCACCAACTTGTCACCCCAAGTAACCTTTTTTTCCAGGAGTTCTACAATAGCTCTTCAAGATAGCTATAGCATAGCAATTTGGACCGCGGTAGGATAAAACTCTCTTCAAGTACTCTTCCAAACTCCTGAAGAAGTTTTGAAGAGAATTTTATCCTACCGTGGTCCAAACTGCTATGCTGTAGCTATCTTGAAGAGCTGGAAAAAAATGTTACTTGGGAATATATTGTGAGTTTGGCTTTTGCCTTGTGATTAAGCTAATAATTTGAAAAATTTCAGTACTGGGGCCAACTTGAGACGTCTTTTACAAGCATGGTTGGATTTTTGGATTTTGTAAAAAGTAAACTCAGAGGCCCATATAAAGCCTTTTTCAATTGACGATTCTTAGGAATCTATTTAATTGATTTTAATTTTAAAAAATTATGCAATTTTGAAATTTTCTGCTCTTTTTATTAAAAATAATTTAAACAATTTTAAAATAAAGATAAAGATTTGAAATAACTCCAAAAAAGTATTAATGTTTCAAGAATTTTCTAGGAACCATCAGAATAGTTTACCAACAGTTTAAGAGATACAGGTAATTTAAAAACTAGGGCTAGTTAGGGGACAATAAGAAAACTTTCATAAAATTCAAACTTTGAAAGGGTGCGTGAATGTCTGAAAAGGAAAATGATATGCAATTTATTAAGCTTTTTCAGATTGTTTATGAAGGGTTGCTTTTCTTCAAGAAAATTCTTTTAAATTGAAAAAATATCATTTTTCTAAACTTTCAAACTAAAATTGCTAAAAACGTCGCAGCTTAGCAAAAACATATAAAAAGCCTAGTCGGTTGCTAAATTTGGTTTGGCATGTAAATATAAGTTATGTTATGTTAGATTATTTTTATTTTATTTTTTTCAAGGAAATTTAGTACCGTATACCGGGATGACTTTGATAGGATTTCAATTTGTTTTGGAATATTTTCCAAAAGGTAAGGGTTTACTCAAGATTTTTATTTTTAAAACATGTACCACACAAAGTCCATGCACTATTTTGGAAAAAAAGTTTTTCAATAGTGTTTAGAAAAATAGTTACGTTAAAAATTCTTAGTTAAAATTCCGGGGTGACTTTGATAGTCTTAGTTTTTGTTGTTGAAATCATATTTAAGATGTTCAAACTTTATGTGTACGTTAAATGTACCATCACTGAAGTTGCTGATATTGTTTTTAAGAAAGAAAAAAAATCAATGTTTATATTTAGTTAACTAAGATAATAAGCTTTTTAACAAAATAAATATAAAATTTAGGTAAAATTGTTCAAAAGTCAGAATTTTGCCTGAAATTTGTTAAAACTAGTTTTGTTTATAAAATTATCGATTTATATTGCATTTAATAATGAATTCAAAGTGCTAATCACAAGTTTCACATTTTACATGAAAGTTGTTCAACTGAAATTGTCTATAAATTTGAAGATTTTTTTAAATTGTGTATCAAAACACATGTTTTTCATTATTTACAAACTTATTTTACCTTCTTCTAGTGGAAAATTGTCCAAAGAATCCGAAAATGCATTCCGTTTTCCGATTCAAAATCATGTTCATTGAGAAAATCATGGCACTTTGGGAAGTTTAAAATAATGACTTTTATCAACATTTTTCCATGATATTTAACTAACTATTTAAACTTTTCAAAATTTTATGAATACTTCTTTTTGAGGTTCTTTGGACACATCTCTTCCACGGTCAGAATTATTCTAAACAATTCCGTGCGTATTTTAATTGTATTCTTCATTTTGCGGAAAAATCGCATACCTATTAAAGTCACCCTATTTTACAGTACCAGATTTTGCATCATTCAAACGCTAGCGTAAAAAATTAAATTTGTTATCCCTTGAAATATGTGAGTTATACTGAGTCTACTGAAAAATCGATTTTTATATGCATTTTTTGATTTGGTTGAAACTTCTTCCATACATTGCTTGTGTCAAAAAAAGATATTTTGCATCACTAGCCTATGGGCATGTAATTATTTGAAAACCTGTATCTTGAAAGAAATTCTAATCGATGTGGTGTCTTCGGCAAAGTTGTAGGTTTAAAAAAGACATTTCCTCAAAAAGTACAAGTACTTAAACGTTTAATGAGAATTTTATTTTCAATTTTCATAAATTTTTCATGTTCAAAATCCATTTTGTGAAAATAGGAATTTTGTGTGTGATATGAAATTTAAGAAATATAATTATTGGAAAAAAGAACAAATTTTCAAACACAAAGATATTGCTGAACAAACACAATTTAGAAAAAAATGCTGCAAAATAAAGTGCAGTGGAAAATTACTAAACACTTTTATGATAAAATGATCCGTTTTCAAGATGTAAACACTTACCATGTTTTTAAAGTGTTCATTTTTTGGATTTAAAAACTACAAAAAATAAAAAAAAGTTTCTTTTTCAAACATTGAAAATCCAGCCAATAGTTTCTGATGCATCACGAATTGAAAAATAAAAGCTATTTAGATTGCAGTGAGAAAAACACAAATTTTTTATCAATTTTGCCATGAGTTTTGCTATCAACAAAGTAAAAAAGTTGTGGGAAATTTTCTGAGGTCTCCAACAGTTTTTTTTTTTAATTTTTCTTCATAAGAATGTCTAAAAAAAAACATCGGATGGCTTTAATTTGAACAAAAATCTTGTAAAATCATTTTCGATTGCATTTTTTTTTGTTCAGTCGATTTCTCTTCAACCAAAAAAACACACATAAAAAGCGATTGGTAGATCTGCAAAATACGCACCTCGCATCTGGGGCGAAACGGGACACATGGGGCGAATTGGGACAGCTGATTAAGGCTTGTTCCCGCACAATTTGTTGATATTTTGGATTATTTTCGGATAATATGAACAGAGCAACAAAAATAGTGCATCGCATTCCAAATTTCAAGCTTTTAAGTGCTCTAAAAACTGCTGTCCCTATTCAAACTGTAGTCCCGATTCGGCTCAGTTGACGGTACCCATTGTTTAAATAAGATTGTAAAAAAATGTTCTAGAGAAATCGACCAATCACATAGTTTCTCTGTATCCGGTATTGGATTTTACACCATGCTTAACTCTAGCGCAAAAGATTATTTTTTAAATTCCTTAAAACAAATAAAAAAATTAAAAACATTTAATTTCTGGAAAGTCTGAACGTTAACAAATTTGTCAAACTTGTAAGGTCACGTGTAAGAACATCGCAAAAAATGGGTTTTGTCAAGTTTGCACGAACAATGTTTTAACTTTTCGTGGTTTTCCTGAAAGTGATAATATTTTCAAAAAAAAAAAAAAAAAAACGAATTAACACCTAAACACCGAAGCATGAGAATAAGGGGGAATACCATACCATTTAACATATGCGAAGCATGATACAAATAATGCTTTTTCATAATTTCATAGCCGGCTAGCGGATATACACACACGTCTAATTTACCATGAAACTTGGGTATCAGGCAGCTCTTACGTGAGATATCACTACTTAAGTTGTATTAATTATTGCTAAAACTGAATGTTGTGTTTTTTTTATGAAAATTTGAACTTTTTAGAAACACTCGAACATTGTTAAACACTGTCAAATATTGTGTTTCATTTCATTAAGGTGAATTCAACCATTCGTTACAAATTGCCAAATGAAATCTGCATATTTTTTAATTGGAAGAAATATGAAGAAGGTAGCATGAACCCCTAACGTTACAACCCACCAACATCAGCTGTAATTAGCTGGCAATTTGTTAGAGTTTTGCTTCGCCTAGCGCAATATTTGTTCCGAGTGTTTTGCCGACTGGCAAACATAACCTCTTACTCCATCAGTACTAGAAGACGATTCCGGAGCCCCAGGGGGTCGTCATCGTCGGTTGGTCCGGTGAAAAGCGATGTCATTTATGACATCTTCATTTTCGATTTCCTCTTCCCCTTTCCCCCTCTGGGCTACCGGGCACAGTTGAAGTCAGACCCTTGGGCGAGAAAGCTCATAAATCCATCAGCACTCTTTGGATGGGACTTTTTTTTTCTCTGACTCTTCTTCGGCACTTTTTTTTTATTCTTTATTTGCTACCGACTTGTGGGCTGTGAGAGGTTAAGGTGGCGGGAGTAGAGAGATACGACATTTTTTATGGCATGCCGCCCGGATGGACGTGCAATGAATCGCCAAGTGACGGACACTTGACACTCGAGACGAATTGTGAGCGGACTGGAGAGGAAGTGTTGTTGTACGGGCAAGCGTCATTTGTAACGGAAAAGTCGTCAAAAGATTGTGCTGATAAAAAAGGGTTTTATGAATGGATTTTGTTTGTTTTGATGTACCTGTCTTAAAATTTACATAATACCACCAACAAGCTCAAAATTACTACTAGAATCACGAATTCAGTATCGCAACCAAGAGTCACTCCATTATCACCTCCTCAACAGAGTGTGCGGTAATCCGAGCACATCTCGAAGCTCATCCAAGCGTCCTGCCCCAAGATAAACATAACCTATTCGAGCATAATCTATCGTTTCCTCCCTTGGCCAGACGCCCTTACGGCAACCATCATTTCATAACCTCATCGTCGCTTTCATAAGAGGATTTCCGCCGTTTCCTAGAGCTTGAGGAGCTGATAATAGGTGTTCATTAAACCCTTTATGAATTGAAACCGCACAACCCAGACAGGTAGCTAGCGTCGCAGACTCTAGTGCCACGGTTTGGCACGGTCGTCGAGCTGGCTTCCGTGACCTCGATTCCGGAGGACCACGAGATAAAGACGTAATCATAGGTGTTCGTTCCGCAAAAATGGCGGTTCGCGATAATTTCTTCATTCTGGACCGGTTTATGACGTTGAAATAGTTAGTTCTGGATTTTGTTGAAGATTTGTAAAAAAAAACTTTTGGATATTGACCAAATAAAGGTCGTTCAGCCTCAAGCCATTCAAATCAATCCCAATGAATGGGCTGCTCGTTGTCGGGTTGTCTGTCAATAGCCCCAACTGACTGCTGTGAGAGATGACCCTTGCGATAAATGCCGTCAGTGTCTATTGTGGTGTCACTTTTATGTTGACCGTTGGGTTGGCGCGCCAACAGAGGGCCCCCCAAAAATGGACACTCGACAGCGAGGACGGAACACGATAACGGTGTCAAGGTCCAACGGAGTTGAAGGTTGTAGGTTGGGGTTGGGAATTGAATTCAAATTTAGTATTACGAACGTCCATCTTGTTGTATTATATTATGCAAAGAACCACCCTACCAAAACATTAGGACCTGTGCAACCAACTAGCAAATCCGCACCTTATCCGCGTTCCAACACCTTTGTCAACCCTCCAATCTAACCATTTGATGTCAGGAGGTCACTTTGTTCTTTCGCGCTCCGTCCATCATCCGTCGGTCAGACCTGTTGAACCTGCCAGTTGAACCGCCACCACCTAACCCACGCGGGTCATCAAGTCAAGAGAGAGGTTGTCTTTTTTGCCACAAAAAAGGGAGATTTTGTTTGAAATTGATCTCTGTTTTGGTCAACAGGGTGGACAAACTTCTTGAAGAGGAAGATTCGAATCAAATTGGAGGTAAATTTCGGCTGTGCAAGTGAATGAACCTAAATACAATAAATCATCCCACACAAAAAAGAGGAAACCCAAAGACTAATTGGCGGTTCTAGGCTCGTGACACCCCATAATCAGGCGGAGTTGTTACGAGTTAGAACAAATGACCGTGACCAAACTGAGCTGCCTCCAGCTTGTTTGTTTTGCCAAACGAGCAAACCAACCAACGACTAGGAATTAATGAGGAAATTGGATCCGAAAAAAAGTGGGGGAGAAGACTGATTAGTGGTCCCTCATAGATTCGGTTGTTGTTCTTCTACCCAGTAGTGGGGACCCCGCAAAGAAAAGAACAAGTTTCGCGCGCGAGGGCAACCGATGGGTGGTATCGGGGTCTCAAAATCGTTGTCCAACATAATTTAAGGTCCGTAAACCAGTCCACCAGCCTGAATTGTAATTACGGGTTTGCACACTGACCAGCGGAAACTGGAGTTATAACTGGAGTACGGACCTTTTATCACTGAACACTGTGGGGCAGAAAGGTAGGGCTGAGAGTGCGTGATATCTTGCGGGAACCAACTTCGATTGAATGGTCAACAGGATGAGAGCGTTTCCACAGATACGTGTTATGATCAATATTCATGAAAGGCATTTTGTAGTTGACTGCATTTTTGACGTAATTCTGATTACGTGAGGGAAATGTTAATGCCCTTCGTGAGGGGGTAACTTGTTGGTGGGAAAGGAACTTGTTGAAATAACTGTTGGTTATGGTTATTCATAATTTTGAAAGACACCAACATGCAAGCTTTTTTGGAGTATTTTTTACAAAAAATATTTTTTGTCGTTTCTGAAAGTTGATTTTGCTAACATTTTTTTTGAAAATCTTCTGAAAATATCGAAATTTTTATTATCATCAGTACGTTTTCAATTGAAGGAATAGTTTGAATAAATCTAGCAGTGGAGGATCAAAATTTACAAGAATTTAAATTGATTGTGTTTGCATTTAAATCGATTAGAGTATTTTTTGTCTGTTCATATTTTTTTTTGAGAATTTTAAAAACAACAATAATTCTCAAGGGCCACAACTTTTTGAAATTATGTATCCTCATCACGTTGCATTTTTCAAGGGTTTTTTTCCATATTTATTTTTTTCTCGCTTTAATTTTTTTTAATTTTAAATAAGCTTGTCACGTTCTAATCCTATTCTTCATCCTCAAAACAATCGTTTTCATTAATTCTGTTTTTATTTTTTTTAACACTTTTCGATTTTTCACTCGTCTTAAAAATGTCTGTAAAATTTAATCGTAGTTTTAAAATTGAAAAAAAAATCGCATTAATTCACAGTGTAATAATTCAACAGTAAATGCTCTGAAAACAATCCTTTAATAAAATATATCCTTTAAAAAAAATAATTCCTTTAAAAAAAAAGTTACCCCTTAGGACAAAGTTTCACGCAAATCGAAGAGGGGTCGGGGCAACTTTTCCCTATTTCGTGTGAGTTGATGGAGAAATGCTTTAAAACTAATGTCCCTTTTTAGATCGTAGTTCCGGTGAATCAGTCGACTGATTGTATCATTTTTAATATATATATTTTTTATTTTTCCAATAGATCCAGTTTTAAGTTGATCATTGTTGATTTGTTAACTATCCTCAGTATGCAATTTTGAAGGCACCAATTTTTTTTCGATGTATCGTTAAATATCATTGCATTTCAATGATAAAAAATCAATCAAATCATGAATTTAAATTATTATTAAAAAATTACTGCACTATTATAAGTAGCCACAATGAGCAAAAATCGTTTGAGGTAATTTTGGAATGAGTTAAAAATTCATTCAAACAAGTTATGAAGAAAATATGTTATTTGAAAACAAAAAAAAAACTTCGATTATTTGAAGTTATATTTACTTTGGAGCTGAAATAAACTTTAAAAAACTCACTTTTAAAATCGAACATAAAATAGAAGTTTATGCAACAAGATGCAAAATGCAGAATTTTTCAGCACGAGTCATACTTTTATCCAACGAGGTTTACCGAGTTGGATGAATACAACGAGTGCTGAAACCATCATGTTTTGCAACAAGTTACTTACAACTTTTTTTGCAATTCCGAAAAACACTTTTTGAATGGAATTTTAGATCAATTTGGTGTCTTCGGCATAGTTGTAGATATGGATACGAACTACACTGGAAAAAATTTAAACACGGTAAAAAAATTTGGTGATTTTTTATTCAACTTTTTGTCACTAAAACTAGATTTGCAATGAAACACAATTTTTTTCATTTTTTGATATGTCCTCTAAAACATCAAATAACAACTTTTCAGAAATTTCCAGGTTATGAATTTTTGAATCAAAAATTGATTTTTTCAAGAGAAAAATCAACTTCAATTTTTCGATGTAAAATCAATTTTGCAATCAAAAAGAACTTAAGTGAATTTTTGATAAAGTGCACCGTTTTCAAGTAAAGGCCATTTTTAGGTGACTTTTTTGAAAATAATCGCAGTTTTTCATTTTTTTAAATTTGTGCACATGTCTGCCCACTTTTGAAAAAAAATATTTTTGAAAAGCTGAGATATATATCTATCTTCTCTATATTTTGCTTTATTGAACTTTGTTGGTATGACCCTTAGTTGCTGAGATATTGCCATGCAAAGGTTTAAAAACAGGAAAATTGATGTTTTCTAAGTCTCACCCAAACAACCCACCATTTTTTAATGTCGATATCTCAGCAACTGATGGTCCGATTTACAATGTTAAAATATGATACATTCGTGATTTTTTCCGATCTTTTCAAAAAACATATTTGAAAAACTTTTAAATCAAGACTAGCATTTCAAAAGGGCCTTTTTAAAATGTTATAGAGAATTTTCTCAGCCTTTCAAAAATATTTTTTTCAAAAGTGGGTAAACATGTGCACTAATTTAAAAAAATGGAACGCTGCGACTATTTTTAAAAAAAGTCACCTAAGAGTGGCCTTAACTTGAAAACGGTGCACTTTATCAAAATGTCACTAAAGTACTTTTTGATTGCAAATTTGATTTTATATCGAAAAATGAAGTTGAAAAATTTTTGCAACCAATATCTAAACAACCTGGAAATTTCTGAAAAGTTGGCATTTGATGTTTTAGAGGACATATCAAAAACTGAAAGCAAAATAAAATAAAAATTGTGTTTATTGCAAATCAAGTTTTAGTGACAAAAAATTAAATAAAAAATCACCAATTTTTTTTTACCGTGTAACATTTTTCCAGTGTAGTTCGTTTTCATACCTACATTTTTGCCAAAGACACCAAATTGATCAAAAAATTCCTTCAAAAGATACAGATTTTTGAATTTTCATGCATCATTTTTGTATGGACAGCTGCCGAATTTGTATGGAAAATTATATGGATAAAATAATGATGCAAAATGGCTTCTTTGGGCATACCGAAGGCACCAAAAACGTTTCAATCGGATTAAAAAATACAAAAAAAAAACATCGAATGACCGAAATATGAGAGAACTGCTCTGCTTTAAATTGTTCATTTAAGCTTATCATACAACTAAACCTATCTTACACAACTATGACACAAAATTAATGAGGTTCTGAAAATTTATCCAAAATTTCATCACAAAATGAAAACTTTTTTTCTGTGTAAAGTTAATATTTATAAAGATTTATTATGATTAAACAAAAGAAATTTACAATTGGTATATAGATAATAAGAAAATACGAAAATGTTTTAATTTGTTTTGTTTCATAAGATCAATCAAAAATATTGATAAAAACAATAGTAATTTTTGTTCTTTAAAAAGATTTTAAATTTTAAATGTTTAGATTTTTGACGTGTGAAGCTTTGCTTTTTTTTCAATTCAAAATTGATCTGTTATATAGATAATTTAAGAATGAAACTTTTATTTAAAAATGATCTACAATATACAAATGTTTTTCCTTAATTAGGCCGATGCAAATATTTAAAAAAGTTTTTGTCCCTCGGCCCTGCCCGAGGTCAAGGGGGGGGGGGCAAAAAAATAAAAAAATATAAAAATTTAAATAACAAGCCATAGTCTACACATTTAGATGAAAAATGTGTTTTAAAATGCATTTTACACTTGTTCAGTTGTTTTGCAATCATTAGTTTTCAAAAAATCTAAGATCTGACAAAAACAAAAATTGTATCAAAAAAAAGATTTTGCATCGAAAATTTTCAAAAAATCTTAAGATTTTTTAATAAACCCAAACATGCTAAAAATGATTTAAAACGCAGAAGAATGTATTTTAATTTGATTTCAGCTGGTTGCACTTGAATTTTCATTGAAATTTTGAAGTTTATCGTAAAATATTTTTTTGCCCCTGATTTTTCGGGCCAATTTTGAAGGGGGGTGACAAAAACTTTTAAAAATATTTGTACCAGCCTTATAGAATGTTGAACTAGGACTAACCAGAGTGTTGTTGATATTTTTTTTTTCACAAGTTTCAAACATAAAAAGTCTTCAATTTACGCTATGCTATTCTATTGCTATGCTTTTCTTCATCACAAATCATCATTTGAATGCTTCCAATGTAAGAATTTTTCCATGTTCCATCACTACTCTCAAAGGACATCTTCTACCCCAAAAGTCCCACACAACAAGGGTAGTTCATTGACATCCCAAAAAGGGAAAAAGACACCAAGAAAGACACGACACACATTTTCCTCCCCGTTTTCCACTCCACAAAACACAGATCGATACAATTTACAAGACGTATTTTTCTAGGAGGGAGGAAGGGGGTTAGGAAAAAGGGACACTCTCCCTGTCGGCATCCCCTTGAAAAGACGAATCAAGGTGGCAGCTTCTGGTTGTTGATGTTTTCCAACTTCCCGCCCCACCCACACTCAATGTGGACCGAACTTATTTTTGGAAATATTTGGAGTGGCGGATTTTCGAGGGGGAGGGACAGAATCGATGAAAATTGGTGATGGAAATTCCCATTTCCGAGACCGATAACTCGATAAGGAAGTCCCGTGAAGGCTTGAGAGTTGAGTTGAAGACAGGAAGTAGGAAGGAAGATGTGTCATTCCGTTTGGATTGATTTTCGCCCCTTTTTTCTCTGAAGGATGTTTGAGAAGTGGGTTTCCTTGTAGTTGCGTCTGCCTTGAATCAACTTTTCCAGCCAACCTACTGGTGGAAGTTCGAGAGGGAGTGAAATATGGTTTGCCTCCCACGCCAGGAAAATCTACTTAACCCAATTAAACGTGCACCACGTTAGTCAAAATGTAGTGTATGTGTAGCTTTTCTTAATTAAATTTCACTTCCAGAGAGTCGCTGTGGAGCAAATCCGTCCTTATAAAACGAATTCAATTAAATCTTTTGCATAAATAAAGCTACGATATCGTACCCAGCTCAAGCAGAGTAAATTTTCACCTTTCTTCGAAGCAGAGTAGAGCACAAAACAAGGAAAATTCAATTTCTCGTTTATTTACACTCGCCCCTGACGTTTTGCATTATGCAAAAATGTTTCGCTGGGGCGAGAAACGGAGCTTTTCTTTCGGGGGAAAATCGCGGAAAACTAGGTGGGACTACCTTGTTTCTAGTTTTCCGGCCCCGGAACAAAGGATTAGATCGTTTCGTAGTCGGAACACGTTCCAGGTCGTGGAAAAGGTTCACGTTTCTCGTATATTTTGTGGTGACGAGGCTTGTGGATTCCTCATGGGAAGTTAGTTAGGCTTAGTTTTCCACACGGAAAATGAAGCTTGATACTGATGAACTGTGGCGTTGTTGAAGTCATCTGAGGATTCGGTGGTTATTTAACTTGATTAATTTTGTGTTTAAAAGAAGGTAAAATTGAAGAAAAAAAAATAATGACCATCAAATATTTAAACAAAAAATATTTTCAACGAATGAACCGCTGCAAAGTTCAACCAACTTTTGACCGTCACAACGCGTTGCCGCAAAACAGCTGATTGGGCACGATGTCATAGTGGGTGCAACCAAAATAACGATATCAAGTAACGTTGGACTGAATGGGAACTAAAAGCACTGGTAAAGTCACGTGTCTGTTCGTATAAATACCTACCCGCTAGTGACCACATTCATCAGACGTCATCCGTAGCTTCAATTCTTAAGAACTTCAACAACAACAGGAGCTAACCCTTAAATTACCATGAAGGTCACCATTGCTCTTCTCGTCCTGGCCGCCATGGCCATCGCAGCTGTAAACTGTGCTCCAAAAGGTAAGTTCCGACTCAAAACTCCTTGAAACAATCCTTTAATATTTTCGATAACTCCTTCCAGATTGCTGTGGAAAGCACGAGGAGCGAGCACCCTGCGGTTACCACTACCCACGCCCGTGTGACGATGGCAAACCGTGGGACTGCGTGTGCATCAAGGGTTACCACCGCAACCACAAGGGACACTGCGTGAAGAACTGTCCCCCCTACCATCCAAAGGATTCGGGCTCTTCGTCGTCTTCGTCGTCCAGCGAGGAGAGCAAGGAGTGCAACAAGAGTGAGGAAAGCAAGGAACATTAGACTGATTTTGGTGATTTATCATGATTTGAAGTACCGACAGCGAATGCATCTTTGACAAAAAAAATACATTGAATATATTCCATAACAACTATCAAGCTTATTTATGCAATCCATGTCAACAATCCTAAATAGCTATTAAAGTTTTATGAAAATGTAATAAATTCACTTCGCTTCGCTTGGAGACGGTGAGTTTAGCGAATAGCAGACTGGATTTCACTATGTATATGTGATGGTTTTCCAGAACCTAAAATTGATAATTGGGAATAAAACCAACTCCACCTGAATCGGATCCTGGACACCATGAAAGCCGTCCAATACTGGGTAAAAAATCAAAGGTAAAAAAACATTTAAACAAAATGTCAAAGAAAAACTCATGCAGTTCAATGACTTGCGTTGACATTCATCTTAAGCATGATTGAAGCAGCTTGAAGTATTTAGAATTATTGTAAAATTTTTATACACAGTACAGCCCAGATTCGTTTATCCGAAGTTTAGATTATAGTTCAATTAAATCTAATGGTTTGTATGAGACTTCGGAAATTCTATCAGAATCAGAATCATTTTTTATGTTTTTATGTTTTTTTTTTTTCATCAAATTCGAATCCTGCGACAACATTTTAGTCAAATTTGAGTTGTTGAGTTCCTTTTAGCAACTAAACAAATTTTCATAGAATTTCATCACTGCCATTTTGGGCACCATCTTGGATTTTTTTAACCCCTTCCCAGAGCAAAAACGAGATTTTTTACATTTTTCTACATTACTCGTAACTGGATCAACCAAATTGGATGAAATTTTAATGGATATATATTAACTTTCTATACAAACTAATGCGGGTTGAACCAGGTTGAAAAATTGCATGGTTGCAGAGAAATTTAATTTTGAAGACAAAAATTAGTGGTGCTCTGGAGTAACCATGGGCGTTAATCTCTTTAAAGCATGTTTGGGGTAATATTAAAGCACAACAAACAAAAACAAGACAACGAAAAAAAAAGTTATTCATGATTCGGAAAAAAAACATTTTTCGCCTTCGGATAATCGAGTCTAGACTATACCACATTAATTTTTGTCGCAAAAAAATCTACAACACTTTTTTTAATTAAATGTAAATGTTTAACTTCTCCTCTAAAACCTCCTCCCCCCCCCCCTTCCCCTTTCTCTTAGACTTGTGCCAGATTTATGTAAATAGATATTTGCCTATTAAGGGGTTACATACATGTAGAAAACCACAAAATTTCATATAACAGAAAACTTATTAAATCCAATAAAAAGATGATTTTCAATCACTCCTGAAAGTTTCATGAAAATATAACATAATTAAACTGAGTTGGAAACACTGAGTTGATTTACGGGTGCCACGATATGTCGAGATGTGTTGGACAAAATTGGCTGAAATTCTGGGTGAAGACTGTTGGGACATATCCCGTGTGCATTACGATTTTGACATTTTGCTTTTTAAAAAATTACAAAAATCAACTGACGATTTTTTATGTGAGAAACACAAAAATATTTTTATCTTTTTTTAAAATTAGTTTTTTGAAAATCGGCCTTCGTCATGCACAAAGACGAGTCTTCACCAAAATTTTGAGCCGATTTGGTCAACGCAGCGTTGAGATATCGTGGCACCCGTTTTTTGCTATATCTCGGCAATGATACAACCAAATGTCTTCTAGTTTGTTTTGATAACAGATAAAAATGTATATTTTAATGCCCTGAAAACAGATGTTGAATAAAATTAAGTGTGTGCTCACACCAACCTATGACTTTTTTTGTCGATTTACATGTATGTAGCCCCTTAAGATCATTGCAAATATTTATTTCAAGTTTCTGCCTCCCCCTTTAAATGTTCCCAAAAAAAAATCAATAAATATTTTTGTTTAAATTTAAAATTTGATTCAAAAACGCTTATTCATGCACTTTTAATCAGATTAGGCCGATGCAAATATTAAAAAAAGTTTTTGTCCCTCGGCCCTGGCCGAGGTCAAGGGGGGGGGGCAAAAAAATAAAAAAATATAAAAATTTTAATAACAAGCCATAGTTTTCACATTTAAATGAAAAAAGTGTTTTAAAATGCATTTTACACTAGTTCAGTTGTTTTGCAATCGTTAGTTCTCAAAAAATCTAAGATCTGACAAAAACAAAAATTGTATCGAAAAAAAAGATTTTGCATCGAAAATTTTCAAAAAATCTTAAGATTTTTTAATAAACCCAAACATGCTAAAACTGATTTTAAACGCAGGAGAATGTATTTTAATTTGATTTCAGTTGGTTGCACTTGAATTTTCATTGAAATTTTGAAGTTTATTGTAAAAATATTTTTTTTTGCCCCCTGATTTTTCGGGCCAATTTTGAAGGGGGGGGGGGGGGGGGGGACCAAAACTTATAAAAATATTTGTACCAGCCTTAAGGCTTTTGACAAATTTTAAATTTTTAGATCATAGATCAATAAAAGACAAAAGTGTTCAAGATTTTTGATTAAAACATATTGAAAATCAAGCTTGAAATATGAATGCTTTTTTTTTATTATTTCGGATCGAAACTATAAAGCATATCTGTTAAAATAAGGGATGGTCCAAATGTATTAACTCTGAATCATAATTTTTCTCTTTCTTTCAAAATAGGAATCTTCAATTTACTTTTTCATACGTTTTAATTATTTTTGAGTGGGATTAAACTACTGAAATATTTGTACAATTATAAAATTGATTTAATTTTTAATTTTTTTTCATTTCACATTTTTAAGAAATGAAATAAGTTAACATTTTCATTTTTTTTTATTTAGGTCGATGCAAATATTTTTCAAAGTATTTGTCCTTCGGCTCTGACTGGGGTCTAGTAGGGGTCAAACAAAAATATAAATAAAAAACATATTAAGCCATAGTTTCAGAATTTGCATGGAAAAAGTGTTTTAAAATGTATTTTCCACTAGTTCAGTTGTTTTGCAATCATTTGTTTATAGCAGTTCTCTACGGAATCGGTCTATTTCTTAAATTTCAATATTTGTATTTTTTAATCCGGCTGAAACTTTTTAAATAAAGAGTAGCATTTCAAAAAGGCGTAATATTAAATATTCGGCCCTTTTGAAATGTTAGTCTTGATTTTAAAATTTTGAAAATATTGTTTTCGAAAAGATCGAAAAATTTTACGAACGTTTCATTTTTCAACATTCGGACCATTTGTTGCTAAGATATCGACATTAGAAAGTGGTGGGTTGTTTGGGTGATACTTAGAAAACATAAATGGCAATATCTCAACTTCTAAAGGTCGTATCAACAAAGTTTTTTTTCTCAGCTTTTCAAAAATATTCAAGAGTGGGCAACCTAAAAATGACTATAACTTGAAAACGGTGCACTTAATCAAAATTTCAGAAAAGTACTTTTTGATTGCAAATTCGATTTTACATCGAAAAATGAAGTTGCGACCAATATTTCAAGTTTTTAAAAAAATCTCAATTGTTTTAAAAATCATAATTTGGTCAAAGATTTTTTGCCCATTTTGGATATTTCTGAAAAGTTGGCATTTGATGTCCTTTAAAACATATCAAAAAATATTTTTTTTTATAAGTAGTGTTTTTTGCAAATCAAGTTTAAGTGGCAAAAAGTGAAATTAAAAATCACAAAAAAAAATTTAACCGTGTATCATTTTTTTTCAGTGTAGCCCATATCCATACCTACAACTTTGCCGAAAGACACCAAATCGATCAAAAAATTCCTTCAAAAGATACACATTTTTGAATTTCCACAAATCATTTTTGTATGCAAAATTTGTATGGAAAATTATGTGAACGAATTAATGATGCAAAATGGCATCTTTGGGCATATCGAAGGTACCAAAAAAGTTTCAGTCGGATTAAAATACAAAATAATCGAAAGACCAAAATCTCAGAGAATTGCTCTCTTCAAAAAATGTAAGATTTAACGAAAACATTTTTTTTTTTGCAAAAAAAAATTGCGATAAAAAACATCGAACATTATCAAAAATTCGAAAGATTTTTTTCAACCAAAAAATGTTCAAAATGATTTTAAACGCAGGGGAGTGCACTTTAAATTGATTTCATCTGATTGCACTCAAATTTCTATTTAAATTTTGGAGATTTTGGAAAAAATAATTTTTTTGCCCCTTGATGTTTCGACCAACTTTGAAACCCGAGCATGGGTAAATAACAAGGGAAATGCGTATTAATACCTTTCTCTGGTATCAATACCAAATTTTGGTATTCCTGAACTCTTTAAAATTTGTCTTAAGGATTATGCAAGAGCAAAATGTGGTATCATACCAATTTAAGGTATTATTTTAATATTGCAAAATTGCAGAATTTGTCAATGGTCGAACACAACATTTTGGTATTCTTTTGGTATTAAAGTATTTAATCAAATTCCTCTGAAAGTATGGGAAAATTTTGACCAATTAAGACAAAATAATTAATTTTGCGCTGAAATGATGTCTCAAAACGAATGCCTTCATTGAAAACCGGAAATTTTAAACTTGATTTTAAACATTTTTGATATACTCACTAAAGAAATGACTTGAAATTCTGGAAAAATTTCTAAGTCAGGATGACACATTTTGGTATTATTTTGGTATTAAAGTAATTTATCAAATTACTCTGAAACTATGGGTATTTTTTAATAAATTTTGACGGGATTATTAATTTTGCGCTAAAATGACTTGAAACCCAAAAATGTTAAAGCTGATTTCAAATTTGGGTGTTTCAGAATCCAGGAAACTGTTGATACGGTAAATTCTAAGTTTTCCGAAATTGCCAAAATCTTTCAAACTGAAGTATTGCAACAAATGCATTTATGATTTGTTTCCATTTACAAATTATAAATTTGTTATTGTAAAAAAAAATCCGCAATCTAATCGATTAAACTATACTTTTAAGCTATATTAAAATTAATATAATATGTTTTATTTGTGTCGTTTACTCAAGAATTTACTTAACAATAAATACTAGATTCAAATCAGAAAATAACAGAACCAATCGCTGATGATAAGAGCAAGCGAAAAAAAAAAACTTAAAGTGCAAGTTTTAAATAACAATTATTTTTTTGCGAAAATATATTTCTTGCAGTAATGTACATTAAAATTTCACAAAAGTTAAATATGTTAAAATTGGTTTTGGTGCGTTAATGACTCAGGAAAGTGGTTGAACGTCATTTTCAATTGATATTTTGAAGTGCTTTGAAAAAATATTTCAATAATCATTTCATATAAATTTCAAAATAAAAGCATTTTTATTGTTTGGATCCAATTTTGTTTATTTTATAGTTAAATTTTATTTGTCAACATAATGTCAATTTATATAATAGTACTCAATCCAGCATCCTCTCAATGCTCCTTGCTCTCCTCGCTCGACGACGATGACGAGTGAGACTCATCCTTGGACGGGTATGGGTACGGTCCCTTGGGATATCCACCGCACCGATCGCAGTCCGGCACGCAGTGTCCCTCGTGGTTCCGGTGGTAACCCTTGATGCAGACGCACTTGCACGGCCGGCTACAGCCCCGGTGGCCATCGCAGGGCTTGGGACAGTCCGGTCCGCAGGGGGCTCGCTCCTCGTGCGGTCCACAGCAATCTGGGAAGCAGGTTGAAGGTTGAAGAATCGGTATGAAGGTCTTCATATCAGGGGGACTTACCTTTGGGGAAACAGTTCACTGCAGTGATTGCTACGACGACCAGGACGAGCAGGACAATGGTGACCTTCATGGTGAGTTAATTGAGTGGTTCTTGAGTTAAGCTGAAGTTTGTTGGGATTGAAGCTATGGATGACTTGTGATGAGTTGGATCTCTCGGGAGAGGGTATTTATATGGAAGCATACGTGACTTTTGTTGAACGGCACTTACGGATAATTTGCACTGCATAACGGATCAATGTTTCACAACAATTTCTTGTCGCACAGTGCATCACTTGCAATGCATGCTAGTGATGTAAGGTATTCCACCACACCAAAAACCAATCACAACATTATCAAAAGTCGACCACCAATTGCAACCATTTGTCTTCTAGCAGTTCTTCGGAATCCTTCTCTCAAAACCCTCAGATGATGTCATTTGACCAGACATTTAAATTGATCTCCCCCAAAACGGTTCCTCTCGTCCGCCGCTGGTCGTAATTATCGAACTTTCGAGGTTGATCCCCTTCTGGACTCCGACTTCAACCCAAGCCTCGCGCTGATGATTGATGATGCTTGAAATACCTCACCCATCCCCGAGACGACTGTTTGAGGTCAACGATCTTGATCGGAGTTCTTCGCCGCAAATTCCTCATTGACACTCGAGAATACCTGCAAGAGTTGCTGCAACTTGGAGGTGTGAAAAGTGGTGTCATTTTGGCAGATTATGGCAAGATCGAGAGGGATTACCAACGGTAATGTGGTTGTCCCGATTCACACGAACCCCCGCTTGAATGTCACACAATCGCGAAAGGTCGCCAGTGCAATTGATCACTATCACACGAGAAGAATCGTGTGAACCAAACGTGAATTTGCAGTACCGATTCTTCATTAGGTCGCCAAGGTGGAGCTTCGAGTTCTACCAGTTTCCAGCGGGAGGGTGTCAAATCGTGCAGGTCACGTGGGATTGTTCTGGTTTAGCTACGTTTGCGGGGACAATCCGTTTGCAAGCAAGAAGTCGTGACAAAGTGTGTCTCGTTCTAAGCTAAATGCGATGAATCACAGCCAAACATTTCCGTTTCCAGCAATCGAACCGGGAACACCCACACACCAAAGACCTACATCGAAGTTCGAGCTCATTACGGATGCACCGAGCATAATTTAATCGAATTCAAATGATGTTCACTTCCTAAACATAGACCATCCCCTCACGACTAAGACTTAGGGGGGGATCTCTATGGTTTTATGGTTTCATTGACATTTTGCCCATCAATGTCACGATTCTCCAATCTCTCGTAACTTTGTTGTGATAGACAGGCCTTCGGGAAAATAAGACGAAGAAGCTGAAACATTCCTTTTTACGAGCGTTCCGCGTGTGGCACTTTTCAGCTGGATTTGGAAGAGGGGGAGATTCGTTGGATTTCCTCTCTGACATCAGCTTGGTACGAGTCCGGCTGTCAGGAAGTTGTGATCCGTGAATCTGATACATGACAACGAAGCCACGCATGCAAGTGGAAAATCAATTCGTCACGAGGCCGGAATCTTGATGATTTGTGTAGAGGGGGAAGTAAAATAAGCTGGAAGACACTGTAAAAATCAAACAATAAAAAACACAACTTCATACATTGTAAGGTCATAAGTTAGGAATAACAAAAAAACTATCTTAATCCACCTATGTGGTTGATGCCTTCCTCTTTTTTTACCAACAATGGGTAATATGAGTGGTTTGGACACATATTTCAGCTATTTTTTGAATCCAGAAAAAAACGTACACACATATAACATAAGTAATCATAACTCGAGACAGGGTTGCCAGATCTTCAATGTTTTGGACTCGTTGGAAAGGGTTTTCGATAACCTAACCAACGATGGGTCGGATGGTGGATCCGGACATAGTTTACATACATTTAAGTGAGATCCGGCTTCCAATAAGTACATAAATATTACTTATGTGGCCATATCTCGAGACAGGGTTGCCAGATCTTCAGTGTTTTGGATTCTTTGGAAAGGTTTTTCGATTATCTAACCAACGATGGGTCGGATGGTGGATTCGGACATAGTTTACATACATTTAAGTGGGATCCGGCTTCAAAAAAGTGCATCAATATCACTTAAGTGGACATATCTCGAGACAGGGTTGCCAGATCTTCAATGTTTTGGACTCGTTGGAAAGGGTTTTTGATAATCTAATCAACGATGGGTCGGATGGTGGATCCGGACATAGTTTACATACATTTAAGTGAGATCCGGCTTCCAAAAAGTACATAAATATTACTTATGTGGCCATATCTCGAGACAGGGTTGCCAGATCTTCAGTGTTTTGGATTCGTTGGAAAGGTTTTTCGATTATCTAACCAACGATGGGTGGGATGCTGGATCCGGACATAGTTCACATACATTTAAGTGGGATCCGGCTTCAAAAAAGTGCATCAATATCACTTAGGTGGACATATCTCGAGACAAGGTTGCCAGATCTTCAATGTTTTGGACTCGTTGGAAAGGGTTTTGATAACCTAACCAAGGATGGGACGGATGGTGGATCCGGGCATAGTTTACATACATTTAAGTGAGATCCGGCTTCAGAAAAGTACATAAATGTCACTTAAGTGGCCATATCTCGAGACATGGTTGCCAGATCTTCAATGTTTTGGACTCGTTGGAAAGTTTTTTCGATTACCTAACCAACGATGGGTCGGATGGTGGATCCGGACATAGTTTACATACATTTAAGTGAGATCCGGCTTCCAAAAAGTGCATCAATATTACTTAAGTGGCCATATCTCGAGACAGGGTTGCCAGATCTTCAGTGTTTTGGATTCGTTGGAAAGGTTTTTCGATTATCTAACCAACGATGGGTGGGATGCTGGATCCGGACATAGTTCACATACATTTAAGTGGGATCCGGCTTCAAAAAAGTGCATCAATATCACTTAGGTGGACATATCTCGAGACAAGGTTGCCAGATCTTCAATGTTTTGGACTCGTTGGAAAGGGTTTTTGATAACCTAACCAAGGATGGGACGGATGGTGGATCCGGGCATAGTTTACATACATTTAAGTGAGATCCGGCTTCAGAAAAGTACATAAATGTCACTTAAGTGGCCATATCTCGAGACATGGTTGCCAGATCTTCAATGTTTTGGACTCGTTGGAAAGTTTTTTCGATTACCTAACCAACGATGGGTCGGATGGTGGATCCGGACATAGTTTACATACATTTAAGTGAGATCCGGCTTCCAAAAAGTGCATCAATATTACTTAAGTGGCCATATCTCGAGACAGGGTTGCCAGATCTTCAATGTTTTGGACTCGTTGGAAAGGTCTTTTGATTACCTAACCAACGATGGATTGGATGATGGATCCGGACCTAGTTTTCATGCATATAAGTGAGATCCGGATATATGTGAAAACACATTTTTATATATAACTTTTGAACTACTTATCGAAACTTCAAACAATTCAATAGCGATGTATGGGACCCTAAGTCGAATGCAACCGGTTTGATCAAAATCGGTTCAGCCTGTGCTGAGAAAACTTGGCAAGAATTTTGAACACATACATACATACACACACACACACACATACACACACACTGACATTTGTTCAGTTTTCGATTATGAGTCGATAGGTATACATGAATATAGGTCTACGAGCTGTATTTCAAAAGTTCATTTTTCGAGCAGGATTATAGCCTTACCTCAGTGAGGAAGGCAAAACGACTGATTATGATAAGTCAAACGACATACTACAAGTCTACAGATATTTTAAATGAATTTTGGTTTTAATCAGGGTTGAAGCCAAGGCACTGGCGGTACGCCTGAAAGGCGCAAGCCCACTTTTCTACAAAAAAAGTTCTAGATTAAGCCCGGGTTCATTCACAAATAACGCTTTTTTTTGTTTGCTCCTTATTTTGTCAAGAAATGCCAATGTATGAAAATGTATTTTAAACTTTATTTTAAGCTGTTTCTTCTGCAGTGTTAATTTCATTGAAATTTTAATTATTTTGAAACAAAATAAAAACCAAAAGTTCTCACAGAAATTAAACAAAAATCAAATCGCGTCATTGGGGGTACCATTGGGTCTGGGGAGTGAGATTGGGTCATACAAAAATGCCGAAATGTGTATGACCCAATCTCACCCCCAGACCCAATATCACCCCTGATGACGGTATTCAAAGCAGTGGCCAAAACACAAGATTTAAATCTACTGGTGAGCATTTTAATAATTTTTGAAGCATTTGAAAATTCTAAAAAAAAACATGGATCAGATTTTTTTCATTTATTTAAATAAAAGAAGTGTATTTTATTAAGACTCAAGTATTTAGTTTATTTAAAAAAATAAAATACTTTTCGCAGTAAAATTTTAATTTTAATCTTCAAAATATTATTATATTTTTTAAGAAACTAAAAAAACGCATATTTTGCGTTTAAGTTGAGAATGGTGCAAAATATGGAAGCAATTCTCTACCAAAACCGGAAATGGATTTTATTTGTATTTTTTATTTGGGTCAAACTTTGTGGGGGCCTTCCCTATGACCAAATATGCTATTTTGTGTCATTGGTTCACCCATAAAAGTCTCCATACAATTTTGGCTGCTGTCCATACAAAAATGGTTTGTAAATATTCAAACAGCTGTAATTTTTGAGTGAATTTTCTGATCAATTTGGTGTCTTCGGCAAAGTTGTAGGTATTGTTGAGGACTTTTGAGAAAAAAAAAAGTACACGGAAAAAAATTGCAGATTTTTTTCTCAACTTTTTTTCACTAAAACTCAATTTCCCAAAATAAGTATTTTTTTTTTATTTTCGAGAATTTTTTATATGTTTTAGGGGACAAAAATCCGCATTTTTTGAGCCATAGAGAAACATGGTAAAAAAACCTGCCGCCGAGTTAATTTTTTGATCAGAAAATTCACTCAAAAGTTACAGCTGTTTGAATATTTACATACCATTTTTGTATGGACAGCAGCCAAAATTGTATGGAGACTTGTATGGATGAACCAATGACGCAAAATAGCTTATTTGGTCATAGGGAAGGCCCCCACAAAGTTTGAGTCAAATCAAAAAATACAAAAAAATAAAAAAGGTCGAAATCGGCCGATTCCGTAGAGAGTTGCTCATGGTAAAAAAGTCAAAATATGGAAAAAATCTAAAATATTTTCAAACAAAATATTAACATTAATTTTAAGATGGAAAACAATGTTGTCATCGTTGTCGTATCCATTGTGTTTAGTCTTATCACGATAAATTTTCTCGATTTTTTAATTTTTTTTTGCAATTTTAAAGTCGTTTAAAAATTAAAAGTTAAAGTCAAAAGTCGTGCAAAAATAACTTTCGAAAATAAAAAAAATCCTAAGAATTTTTCTTTATTGATTTTTTGATCGGTTGCCTTTCAAAGCTTAAATTTTAAGATAAAATGTGTTTTTTTAACATCATTCAGATAGGTTTAATTTTCAATTTTAAAATTGTGAAACATCAGTGAATTTTTCTGCTATTTTCCATTAAAAATTTAAAAATTCAGTTCAACATTGGAAAAGGTCTAAAATTGATTTTTGATGCGCTTTTAAATGGTTACTCTCTTCAACATTTTTGAATTGCAGGAAATTTTCTCAGCTTCTCAAAACTATTTTGGCAGGAAAGGTTTTCTTCCAAGAAGTTTTTTTAAGTTACAAGAAACTGATTTTTTTTCTGAAGAATCACTTTATTTTGGCTATTTTAAAAACGATGCAATTGATCGAAAAAAATTGAAGATTCATTCATTTTGATTCTGAATCTCTAAATATTTTTAAAATTTTGTTTAAAAATATATTTTTTTGTCCAATAATTACATTTTTTTCAACAGTTTATAATTTTACTTTGCACCAAATCTTGAGCAAGGTATGCCTGTTTAAGTCCCCTAAAAATGTAAAAAAATCAATAATTTAGCAAATACGTTTTTTTAAGATTAAAAATTATTCTGATAAGAGTCAATTTATATCATTAAGTATTTTTTATATATTTTTTTCTTCTGAAAAGTCCAAATTATAACCTAAAACTTTGCCGAAGACACTAAATCGATCAGAAAATGAAAATCCCTTCCCAAGATACAGATTTTTATATATTCATATGAAAATTTTGTTAGACCAGCCCACATAATTGGAAAAAAAACTAACGATGCAAAATGGCTTAATTTGATAGAGGAAATGCATGGAAAAAGTTTCATCGCAACAACAAAATCACAAAATTAAAAATTTCGCATAAATTTGCGAAAAAAACCAAAAACCTAGAAGAAAAATTTTGTTTTTCGAGCAAAAAATTTATTAAATTGGTTTTTGAAAATTCTCTTTTTAAATTTTCTATTCATAAATTTCACTCGTGTGTTCTGCTTGACATCTCTCCCCAGCATCGAAAAACCTTTAAAAAAAAGTCACCTTCTTCTCCAATCTTCCCCGTAAAATAACGTTCCAATTTGTTCGAGTTTGTCTAGCCGGCGGCCATCGCTTCTGTCGTAAACTTGGCCCACGTGACAAAACTCTGCTTCAAAAACACTGTGGCCAAACATTGGCCAACGGCAAACAACAAGAAGCAGTAGCTTCGTCATTCGCACGTGTATCAGATGGCGGACGGAAACGGAAAAGCGGAATTAACGGCTGATTTACGACTTGGCTCGAGGCGCGTAAAATTTTTCCGTTTTGCCAATTTTTCATTTGTTGTCACTGGTGCAAGTTTGAAATCCAAAGTTGTTTCTGGTGGCTTGAGTCGTTGAAGGGGATTTGAGGGATTTTCGGCTGAAATTCTTATTTTTATTTAAGCGAAAAAGGTCTCCAAAAGCAACAGTGAGTTGTTTCTATCCCCCAACCGGCCCCACAAAGTGAACCAAATATCGATCAACAGAATGTGTACCAGAGGACTCCTCAGTGTTGCTTGCTTTCGCTGGAAACTCATAAAAAAAAAATCCAGCAACCCTCTGACCTTTTGGCGAGCCGAAGTGAGTGGTCCCTCGTGATGACCGTGTATACACATAGAAATTGGGAAAAGTGGAGGGAAAATCGATAAAACCAGCGTGTACCGGTTGTCTGGTCTTCAGGATTGTGTCTGGAAAGTGCCATTGAAGCGAAAATCATGTTCACTTGTGTTTTCCGGTCCTTCCGGGTTCGGGTTTTTTGGGGAGTTGGTTATGATGGCTGAATCTTGTTTTAGGATGTTGGAATTCAGCTTGGAATGAATAGTTGAAATGGCTTCTGGCATTGCAATGTAATACTAGACGACTTCCTGGTCAGTTTCACCCACGTGTAGGAGTTGCAGCTGCAACTGAGTGCGCGTTTTGTCTGAAGCAAGTGCAATGAGTAGCTGATTGCACACGTAGTCAATATGAGAGCATCAAAAACTTATCCATTACGGACTCATCGAATGAAGAACCGTTCAGCATAAGTCACGTATGCTTCCATATAAATACCCTCTCCCGAGAGATCCAACTCATCAGAAGTCATCCATAGCTTCAATCCCAACTAACTTCAGCTCAGCCCAAGTACCAATCCCTCAACTCACCATGAAGGTCACCATTGTCTTGCTTGTCCTGGCCGTCGTAGCCATCACTGCCGTGAACTGTTTCCCCAAAGGTAAGTCCCCCTGATATGAAGACCATCATACCGATTCTTCAACCTTCAACCTGCTTCCCAGATTGCTGTGGACCGCACGAGGAGCGAGCCCCCTGTGGACCGGACTGTCCCAAGCCCTGCGATGGCCACCGGGGCTGTAGCCGGCCGTGCAAGTGCGTCTGCATCAAGGGTTACCACCGGAACCACGAGGGACACTGCGTGCCGGACTGCGATCGGTGCGGTGGATATCCCAAGGGACCGTACCCGTACCCGTCCAAGGATGAGTCTCACTCGTCGTCGTCGTCGAGTGAGGAGAGCAAGGAGCACTAGAAATTGTTTTGACGGAATTTGACTAAGTTGATTTCAGACGTATTTGTATGTAATTAAAATAAAACATAAAATTGGATCCAAACCAAGGCATCAACTCTTAAAATTAATTCATAACAGAATCGATACATTAATCAGAAGCAATTCAACCTACAAACCCGTTTCCCGTACAGCTGCGTTACTCCCGGACACATTCCAGATATAGATCGAGAATTCCAAGGAATCGTGTTTCTAAAAAACAAGACACCCCAGGGTCGTAGCCGCTACCCACCGGTCTTGGCCCAAGCCCCAGTGGCAATGTAATCGATCACCTCTCGAACCGGTAATAGAGAGATCACCCCAGCTTCGGTTTTGACGAGTGTGCTACCTGCTGCTGCTGCTGCTGATTGACTCTCCGGGAAGTCATTTGGAAAGAAAGGCCGGGAAGCCTTGCGCGTGTTCAAAAATAGACTCGTGGGCGCTTCTTGGTTGTGAAACAGAGTTGTTGTTATGTATTATTATAATTAAACGTGACACCATTTCGCCCGTCTTGGTTAGTCACGGGACGGGGTTGAAGACCCGTAGGGTGACGCAAAGTTTCTGCAATTATCATTACCGCGCCAAATTACCACGTGGTTGTCAGAGGCAGGTCTTGCGGCTCATGTAACACACCTGTATGAACTTCCTTCTTCTTGGTTGAGGGTGTTGTGAGGTAAAAGCTGTTTTGAGGAAGTGGGTGCTCGTAAGTCACGGGTCTTCTTCTTGGTTTTAGTTAAATTTCATTCAGTTTGATGATTTTGAACACAAGGTTGTTAGCGATAAAATTATCGAGGTTCGATAACGATAACGATAGATTTCGATCATCCTACCGGCGATAATCTTATTGTTGATAATGAACGATAGCTTATTTTTTTAATATTTCTAAAATCGATTAATTCAACCATGTCATGTTAAATTTTAATGCTAACAATATATTTTTTGAAAATTTTGTAAGTTTCAAAGTCAAGAATGTTCTCAAAATTGTTCAAAAAATACCGTATTTTTCGAAAGAACTAAAATTTCATAATTTGCACTATGGATATCAAACGATGCGAAATTTTGTATGCTTTTAACTTTTTAGAGTATTTTTTGTTAAAAAAAAACTTAAATTTTCACGAAATTCCGTGCATTTCAAAAGTACTCAAATTTTCAAAATAGGCAATATGGGTATTAAACGAAACAAAATTTGGTTTGCTTTAAAACATTTACTTAAATATTCACAAAAAACCCGTATTTTTTAATGTACTCAAATTTTCAAAAAAAAAAAAATCAAAAAATATGGGTATCAATCAAAGCAAAATTTTAATGCTCAAATTTTCATAATATGCAATGTATGTATCAAAAGAAGCTAAATTTGGTTTGCTTTTTCACATTAATAGATTTTTTTTTGGGAAATACAAAAAAATCACAAATTACCCTATCTTTTTTGAAAATACTCAAATATGCAGCATGGGTATTGAAACAAGCGAAATTTTGTATGCTTTTTCAATTGATTGGAGTTTTTATTTTTTTTTTTTGAAAAATACTAACATTTTCAAAAATTTTCGAATTTTCAGAAAATACTCAAATTTAAAAAGGATATCAAACGAAGGGAAATTTGTCATGCTTTTTTCTTATTACTAAAGTTATTTCTGAAAATACCAAAATGTTCACAAATTTCCGTGTTTTTTTGAAAATATTACAATTTTAATAATATGTAATATGGGTATAATACGAGGCGAAATTTGAAAAAAGCTTTCAATGCGTATATTATTTTCGAAAAAATATGGTAATTTGTGAAAATTTATATATTGAAAATTTTAGTATTTTACAAAAAACTCTAATAAATTGAAAAAGCATTTTAAATTTCAATTTGTTTTGATACCCATATTGCAAATTTGAATTTTTTTAGTATTTTCGAAAAAAATGCGGAAATTTTTGAAAAATTAAAAAAACACTCTAATATATTGAAAAAGCATGCAAAATATCATTTTGTTTGATACTTATATTGCAAATTATGTAAATTTGAGCACTATCGATAAAATTCAAAATTTTGTGAAATTTTTAGTATTTTACAAAAATACTTTAATAAAGTGAAAAAATTACAAAATTTCGCTTCATTTAAAAACCATATTGCAAATTTATAAAATTTTAGTATATTCCAAAAAATAATATATTTTGTGAACGATTTTGAGTACATATTTATACTTTGAAACAAACAAGATTTTCAAAAAATATATTCAGATATTCCTCACGAAAACAGCACGATTTGGAAAAAAAGTTCTCCGATCGGGCTCAAATGTTTTCTGGGGGTGGCCGAAATAATTAGACCCGTATTTTTTTGTTTGGCCATTAGGGTGACCTACGCCGTGTTAGGGTGGTCCGAAAAATGGCAATTTTCGTCGATTTTCACAAAAACCACTTTAAAAAACCTATCTCCGCGCCATTTCATCCGACTTTAGCTGTGTTATACGCAAAAGAAAGGCTATTAGGGAAAAATAGTAAGAAGTTTCAAAAATCTAGCTTAACATTTGAAAAGGTCATATGAATACTTAAAATGCTGTTTTGAAGGTCTCGGGACCAAAGAGCCTATGTCTGAAAATATTTTTACCTGATTCTTCGGAAAATTTTACATAACTTATCAAAAAATGGTGAAGTTATGTTTCAAATACTTTGAGATACGATTATTTGAAAATAAAGACTGGGGTTTTCGACGCGCCACGCGCAAAAATTGGAAAATGACGAAAACGGGAAAAATCGTCTTTTTCACTAAAACAGCGGTAACTGGAAAATTTCAGCGGTGACCTATACATGTTAGGGTATCAAAATTTTCGTAATTTAAATACGCAACTAAGTGTATAACATCTGCATAGCTCAGTGAGTAGGGTAAACTCATTTGCTAATATAATTTAGAGGCCTAGATAATCCAAAGAATACCTGGAGTTAAGACCTATGCGTCTACCACCGTAACAAACAAGAGGTTGGCGAATTTTGACCCGACTGCTTTGCTAATATTTTGGAGTGTCTTGGGTCACTCTCCCGAGTAAAGACCTGTAAGTCTACAGCCGTAACAAGCAAACGTTTGGCGGGTTTTGACCCCAGATCATATCCGCATAGCTTCAGTGAGTATGATAGACTACTTTGCTGATATGTTGGGATATCCAAGGACTACCTTATTCTACCGCTGATAACTTTGGATCGATTTGCAATCTTCGACAAAGTTGTTTTTGAAGCGAAACCATTTCATCTCACTTCTTTTGAAGACACCATCAACTTTGTTGCACAAAATCAACAATATTGCTGAAGCGGTTGTAACTCAAATTACACCCAGGATTCCTGCGAGTCATCTTGACCCCCGGATTACCTCACGATCATTGCGGATTAAATTATTATAATCACACTCACTAGCCCCGTCCATGCAGACCAGGGTAATTGAATTTGGTTGCACTTACACGGACTGCGCAGCTGTGATTTCAGGCTGAAATTACAACCCCGAGCTGATGGCTATCTGACGTTGACATACTTGGCCAAGATCTGCGCCTTTCAATTAAGGCTTGCACACCGCGTGGAATGTCAGACTTCCGTGTGTAGGTTTGAGCTTTGCAACAATTTAGCATCTTCTCTGTTGGTTGGGGGGAAAACGATTATTGCGGTAATCATTCGATGTTCTTTACGATGATGCAAGCTAGAATGGCAAATGTGGATTATCCTGAGCACAGTGAAAAAATTTAAGAATGTTCTATGTACCTAGTGTTACAAAAATGATAAATCATATACTTTTAAAGTTATGAAAATGAACAGTGTTTAAATCACGAAAAGCAAACTAAAGCTGAAGAGCCACAGCTGACCATTTATTATGTAAACCAAATATCATTATTATAAGAAAGATTCAATAAAGTATATTTAATTCTAAAAAAAAAGAAGAATGTTTTAAAAATCGAAATCATAAGAAAATAAAAATATTTTTCCTCTGTGACTCCGGCAAATCTTCCCCAGGTGTGACACACACGAGACGCACGTAAGGTGCCCAAATTGGTGCTAACTCTAAGGTGCTCAGTGAAACGCGTAGGGGCAATAACCATAACGTTTGCGATGATGGGGCTGCTGCTTAATAAATTGCGAGTATTTATGGATTTAAGCGTGCCCGCGTGTGAGCGCTTTTTGAGAAACCATTAGAATTACGGCGGTGATTTCACAGTTGAGTTGGTAGAATGAAATAAAGGTCGAATTAATTTTAACATATAAATTATACAAAACAAGCCCAAAGGATCATCTTTTGCTAATTGCATTGCCATGTCCGAAGCCCTGTCACATTTCGCTGACAGCGAAATCATCTTTTGCAATTTCAAATATGCCATGTACAGTCCTCCACAACCCACACCAACCCTTCCGGCAAAACATGAATGCACTCTGCACATCCATATTGTAACAAATTAATTGCAATAAAACGTGCCCTTGGCGGCTCGGTCGCCATGACTGTCATTCTCCACCGATTCGCGCTGTAAATTCATAATTGATGATTTATGGATTCCGGGCTGTTATTTTTCCACAGCAATTCATTTTATCCTCCCTTTTGATCCAGATTGGCCCCACTGCTTTTGGCAGCCGGCAATCGTTTTATGTTGAAACAACCGAAACCGCACAAGAGTGCTATACTCAACGAGGGGGGGGTCGTCCTTAAATTATGTGATTTCATTAATTGTGACTTTTTAAAAAACACAACTCATCATCATTGAAGTTGATGCCAGTAAAATTTAAAATTTCATTTATTGGCAAGAAATTCACTGCAATTTAATTCTATTGAAGCGTGTTCAGCGAGCCCAAATCTATCATACCTTAACGAAACTGAAGCGTTTACCGAAATCAACTTCAAAATTGTAAAATTATATAATTTGAAATTTTGTTACGGTAAATCAACAATTTAAAAAAAATCATCGTAATTAATGAAAAAAAAAACATTTTCAAAACAATCCAAAGAACATCGTTACGGAGTTCATGAACGGACCCCACTCAACTGCCCAGAATTGGAAATGGATACATTTTACATGACTTGCGGGCTGGTTATGATTTCGCGGGCAGAAGCCATCATCAGAGTGGGTAACCCTTAGCTTGTCAAGCTATTAAAATTTCAATAAAATTACCTTGAAGTGATGGTACACTAAGGGTTTCGTGTCACTCGGATGACAAGCGTGACATTGTGGTTTATGTGCGACGTGAATTGCGCATCGGTTCTTTTGCTGGTTTGGTGGAAATATATGGAATCGAGGCTAATGGAGACAACAGTTTTTTTGAGTATATTTTTAACTGAGTACTTCACGTGCCAATGGGGTGCATTTTTCATTTACATTTTAATCTCTTGCTTTCCGCAAAAAAACTTAAAAATATTTTGATGTTCTGATTTGAAGAATGGTCCATAAAAAAAGATGGGAAAATATTCACAAAAAAATGAAAAAAAAAAAAATTACACTGTGAAAGAAATTTTAGATCGTTTTTTGCAAATACCAAATGTAAGGTTATAATCGAGCTATTTGAACAAAATGGATACACAATAATAAATATTTACTCAAATTTCCAAATCAAGTTTTTTTTATTAAAAGTTTGTCAAGTTCACCACATTCTAATTTTAATTATGTTGCTGCAGATAATATATAATATGGCTTTGCGAAGAATGATACAAATGTTTGTTATGAGTCCATCCCATATTTTACATCCACCATATCTGATGAGATGAAAGGAGATTTTAAATTTTAAATATATATAAAAATAAAATGAAAAAATGATGTTGTTTTGTGTAAGGCTTTATTCCAGTAACCAGTAGTGGGATAAACAATTACAAAAACACATACTAAGAGAACTTTATGAATCTTTTGAAGAAGATTCAAGCGACGGAAACAATGGTCACTTTTTGGAAATAAATAAATAAAATAAAACAATTTTATCAAGTAATCCAACGCTGACTTCAACTAAAAGTTATTTTTTGTTTGATTTTATAATTTAATCGTGTTTCTTTATAATTGGATTTGAAATTTTCCTTAAACATTCAAACAACAAAACAAGCTGAGCTTGCTTAAAAAATAAATTTCTGTCTTCAAAATCATCTATCACAAATAACAAAGAAAGTTATTTATTTTGAATATTTTAATTTTTTATTTCAAACACATTTGGAATTTTTTTTATCTTAAGTTTTTTTTCTGAACAGTTAGTCAGAAAATTTCATCACAAAATACCGTTTTTCGAAAGTTTTTATACAACAATTACAGTCATGCCTCGGTTTAACGAGGTTTATGGGGGATGATAAAACGAGGCGTGCATAACTGTAGCACAGAGCTTATGGGATTTTGCCTATATGGGAGACATTGGCTATAATCGTATGAAAAATTATGCAAACATCAAAAAATTATAGTGTTTTGAAATCCGGATGATGACAGCTTTCCATTGCAATTATAATTACATAAACATTTTCACAGAAATACGTATTTTCATGTATTGTATTTTCAACGATTTTTTTCCCAGAAAAACACTCAAAATAATTGTAATTGCAATATGGGTATCAAATGATTCGGATTTTTACATACATTTGGAATGTAAAAACAAAGTTTTTTGAAAATATTCAAAATTTTCACAAAACTACGTATTTTCGGACAAATACTCAAAATATCTATTTTTTACGATATGGGTATCAAATGAGCGGAGTTTTCATACATTTTAAATGTAATAACATTTTTTTTAAATACTCACAATTTTCACAAAACTACGTATTTTCGAAAAAAATATTCATAATTTCAGTTTTTCACGATATGGTGGGCAATAACTGAAAATTTGAGTTTTTTTTCTAAAATAAGTAGTTTTGTGATTTTTTTAAGTATTTAAAAAAAATGTTATTACATTCGACATGCATGACAAACTTCAGATCATTTGATACCCATATTATCAAAAAAAAAAACATAATTTAAGTATTTTTTCGAAAATACATCGTTTTGTGAGAAATTTGAGTATTTTCAAAATGTTAGCATTACAAAATTAAAAAATGTATAAATTGAGTTACACACATTTTTCTAAAAAGTGCTGCAAAAAACATCCAAGAGATCTTTTTTCTTTGTTTTGATAAGTCTGGAAAACACTCAAAAATTATTCAAAAAAATATTTTTTATACATGAATTGTTTGATAAACATATCAACTCCAAAACCCATACGCATTTGACGTTAAATTTATCGTCATACTATTTTTACAATCAATTGTTTAAAAAAGTGCGTTTAGGGAGACTTGATCCCTGCATTTTTACATTCACTGGAATCAGCTTCAAGATTTAATAATTGGGCTGGGTTTTCGTACATAGTTTCCTTTAGTATAGTTGTACATAACTTTCTGCAGTTTGAACCATTTTTCAAAAGTTTTGTAAACACAAATTACCAGCTTTTGTAAACATGCTCAATTTTGGTCTAAAAAAGAAAATTTTAAGTTTTTAAATATTTTGCATGCTAAACTTGTTATATTTTGAAAACAAACGTACAGGTTTAATGTTAAATTGCTGTAAGTTACAGAAAATTCAAAGTTTGGATGAATAAAAAACATTCTGCTTAAGATTTCTTCAAAATGTTCAATTACCCGCAACATTTTGAAAAAGCCGGTTTAAAATATTTGTTTAAAACGCTTGGCATGACTCGAAGAGTTTATTTGATGAAATACCCTTATCAGCCAAACATAGTTGAATGTTTAAGCTTTCAATTCACGCAATAAGATCATAGTTTTGTGAGAAATTGACAGAGTTATGTGCAATACAAAAAAGGGGATCAAGTCTCCCCTAATCAATTCCAAAACAATTAAATAAAGTAAAAATATGAGTTAACCAAAAAAGCGAAACATTGCACTGAAATATTTCATAGGCGTCCGAAGCACCGGGAAGGCAAAGCAGAAAGTTATGGTTCTGATTTTCATAAATTCTAGCAACATTTTATGCAAAATATCGAATGTTTTAATGTTAACAGCTTATTTAGACCTAATGTAATTATAATTGAAATGGATAGCTGCCATCATCCTGATTCGAAAACACTATAAATTTTTAATGTTTGCCTGATTTTTCATCCGATTATAGCCAATATCTCCCATATAGCCAAAATCCCGTAAGCTCTGTGCTTCAGTTAGGCACTAGACCGTGCAAAACCGGGATATGACTGTATATGGACAGCCACGAAATATGTATAGAGGAATATGACGCAGAATTCCTCGGAACTTTCGTCGGACTAAAAATATTCTTTTATAAAATATCAATTTGAAATCAAACTAATATTGATATTTTTTTATTTGCTTAAAGAAGGATCGCAACTTAGGGATCGGCAGCCAAAGCCGCTAACCGCTGCGCCACGAGGCCCTTTGTCATGAGCTAGATATAAATTAATGAAGGTACAAAGTTTGGTCAAAAATTTGTTAATTTAACACTCAAACGCTCGGGTAGTCATTTGACCCCTATTTTTTTTTCTTAGAAATCCCATAACTTTTGATAGAATTGACCAATTTGGATGCTTTCGGTTGCAAAAGATCCAGATTTGTCTATATTTTAAACTGCCAGATGGGGGACAAATGTGGTCCATTTTTACCGGAGATATTCCGGATTCTGTTGGGGTACCTTGGCCCTCCTATATGGGTATTTGGCCAATATAATAAAAACTTTTCAACAGAAAAATTTCGGAAATGATGCAAAACTACAAGGCATCATCCTAAAACATCATCCTGCAAAAATAATTGACATGGTTAAGTCCTACGGGGCAGCAGAGCCGGTTCCAGTTGGGCAACAATTGACATCAGCTCAGTGAACCGTTTCCGGATAGAACCTGTTCCGGTGCCCGAAGGTCTTCAGCATGTCATGTATCTATGCAGGATGATGTTTTAGGATGATTCCTTGAAGTTTTGCATCATTTCCAATTTTATTGTGTTGAAAAGTTTTTATTATATTGGCCAAATATCCATTTAGGAGGGCCGAGGTACCCCAACAGAATCCGGAATATCTCCGGTAAAAATGGACTACATTTGTCCTCCGTCTGACAGTAGAAAATATAGACAAATCTGGATCTTTTGCACCCGGAAGCATCCAAATTGGTCAATTCTATCAAAAGTTATGAGATTTTTAAGAAAAAAAATAGGGGTCAAATAACTACCCGAGCGTTTGAGTGTTAATAAAGTGCAATTTCAGCATTGTTGAAATCAGTTTTCCTTGGCTTTTTAATGTAGCTTATTGTAATAAAACGGATATTTGAACATTCCAACATTTATCATGTTCGAAGAAATACCATCAAGAAAAATTACCCTACATTTCTCACATGAAGAATTCTGAAAATTTATTACAACCAAAGATTAAACTTACTATTTATTTTAGAAAATGTTTTAAAAAAGATTAAAATTACACGGAAAGAAGGTTTATCGTGAATCTTACTAAATTTCGGTTAAAAATCCTAAAAAAATTGGTTGTTTTTTCAACCACCAATTTTTTTAGCTGGAAATCCTAAAAATAAATCCTGGATTTGACAGCTGGATCCAGGTCCTAAAAATGATAAATCCAGCTAAATTTTTAGTAAATTTTACTAATTTGCAAGCTGGAAAAATGTTGTCAGTCTCAAAAGCTGTATGTTTTGAGAAGGTCTGTTAGCTATTTTAGGTAGATTTTATGGTATTCTAGGAAGTTTTATAGTTAGCCCAGCAAGTTTTTATGCTGTTTCAACTAGTTTTTTTGGAATCATTCTCAAAATTTTCCATTGATGGCTGCGAAACCAGGTATTTTCACACATCTTTTAGCTAGTTTAGCTAACTTTGCCACTATTCTTGGTAGGTGTTTTGGTTGGAATAGCTAATTTTTCCACTATTTCTACAAGTTTTCTTTCAAAAGCCTCCGTTGCTGCCTGCAAAGCACGCATTATTCACCCAGCCTTTTGGCTGATTTAGCTCGTTTCTTTTTTGTTCTTGCTTCGTTTTTCGGTAAGTCCTGCTAATTTTTCGACTGTTTTAACTGGTAATTTCGAAATCATTTTAAAAATCCCTTGCTGTCTGTAAAGTTGTTTTTTTTTTTATTTTCAAAAAGACTTTTTGCTGGTGTAGCATGATTTTCCGCTATTCTTGGTACGTTTTTTGGTAGTCCAGCAAGTTTTTTGGATGTTTCAATAGTTTCCAGGCTTTTTAAACGATGTTATAGTTGATCATCCTAATTGTACGGCTTTGTTGCGATATTCTATTGACAAATAAAAAAAATGAAATACAGTTATACAAAAATACAAAAATACAGTTATACAAAAATACAAAAATACAAAAATACAAAAATACAAAAATACAAAAATACAAAAATACAAAAATACAAAAATACAAAAATACAAAAATACAAAAATACAAAAATACAAAAATACAAAAATACAAAAATACAAAAATACAAAAATACAAAAATACAAAATACAAAAATACAAAATACAAAAATACAAAAATACAAAAATACAAAATACAAAAATACAAACAAAAATACAAAAATACAAAAATACAAAAATACAAAAATACAAAAATACAAAAATACAAAAATACAAAAATACAAAAATACAAAAATACAAAAATACAAAAATACAAAATACAAAAATACAAAAATACAAAATACAAAAATACAAAATACAAAATACAAAAATACAAAAATACAAAATACAAAAATACAAAAATACAAAATACAAAATACAAAAATACAAAATACAAAAATACAAAAATACAAAAATACAAAATACAAAATACAAAATACAAAAATACAAAAATACAAAAATACAAAAATACAAAAATACAAAAATACAAAAATACAAAATACAAAAATACAAAAATACAAAAATACAAAAATACAAAAATACAAAAATACAAAAATACAAAAATACAAAAATACAAAAATACAAAAATACAAAAATACAAAAATACAAAAATACAAAAATACAAAAATACAAAAATACAAAAATACAAAAATACAAAAATACAAAATACAAAAATACAAAATACAAAAATACAAAAATACAAAAATACAAAAATACAAAAATACAAAAATACAAAAATACAAAAATACAAAAATACAAAATACAAAAATACAAAAATACAAAAATACAAAATACAAAAATACAAAAATACAAAAATACAAAAATACAAAAATAAAAATACAAAAATACAAAAATACAAAAATACAAAATACAAAAATACAAAAATACAAAAATACAAAATACAAAAATACAAAAATACAAAAATACAAAAATACAAAAATACAAAAATACAAAATACAAAAATACAAAAATACAAAATACAAAAATACAAAATACAAAAATACAAAAATACAAAAATACAAAAATACAAAAATACAAAAATACAAAAATACAAAAATACAAAAATACAAAATACAAAAATACAAAATACAAAAATACAAAAATACAAAAATACAAAAATACAAAAATACAAAAATACAAAAATACAAAAACATACAAATACAAAAATACAAAAATACAAAAATACAAAAATACAAAAATACAAAATACAAAAATACAAAAATACAAAAATACAAAAATACAAAAATACAAATACAAAAATACAAAAATACAAAAATACAAAAATACAAAAATAAAAAAGTACAAAAATACAACAAAAATACAAAAATACAAAAATACAAAAATACAAAAATACAAAAATACAAAAATACAAAATACAAAATACAAAAATACAAAAATACAAAATACAAAAATACAAAAATACAAAAATACAAAAATACAAAAATACAAAAATACAAAAATACAAAAATACAAAAATACAAAAATACAAAAATACAAAAATACAAAAATACAAAAATACAAAAATACAAAAATACAAAAATACAAAAATACAAAAATACAAAAATACAAAAATACAAAATACAAAAATACAAAAATACAAAAATACAAAATACAAAAATACAAAAATACAAAATACAAAAATACAAAATACAAAATACAAAAATACAAAAATACAAAATACAAAAATACAAAAATACAAAATACAAAAATACAAAATACAAAAATACAAAAATACAAAATACAAAAATACAAAAATACAAAAATACAAAAATACAAAAATACAAAATACAAAAATACAAAAATACAAAATACAAAAATACAAAAATACAAAATACAAAAATACAAAAATACAAAAATACAAAAATACAAAAATACAAAAATACAAAAATACAAAAATACAAAAATACAAAAATACAAAAATACAAAAATACAAAAATACAAAAATACAAAATACAAAAATACAAAATACAAAAATACAAAAATACAAAATACAAAAATACAAAAATACAAAAATACAAAAATACAAAAATACAAAAATACAAAAATACAAAATACAAAAATACAAAATACAAAAATACAAAATACAAAATACAAAAATACAAAAATACAAAAATACAAAATACAAAAATACAAAAATACAAAATACAAAATACAAAAATACAAAAATACAAAAATACAAAAATAAAATACATACAAAATACAAAAATACAAAAATACAAAAATACAAAAATACAAAAATACAAAAATACAAAATACAAAAATACAAAAATACACAAATACAAAAATACAAAATACAAAAATACAAAAATACAAAATACAAAAATATACAAAAAAATACAAAAATACAAAAATACAAAATACAAAAATACAAAATACAAAAATACAAAAATACAAAAATACAAAATACAAAAATACAAAAAAATACAAAAATACAAAATACAAAAATACAAAATACAAAAATACAAAAATACAAAAATACAAAAATACAAAAATACAAAAATACAAAATACAAAAATACAAAAATACAAAATACAAAAATACAAAATACAAAAATACAAAAATACAAAAATACAAAATACAAAAATACAAAAATACAAAAATACAAAAATACAAAAATACAAAATACAAAAATACAAAAATACAAAAATACAAAAATACAAAAACAAAAATACAAAATACAAAATACAAAAATACAAAAATACAAAAATACAAAATACAAAAATACAAAAATACAAAAATACAAAATACAAAAATACAAAAATACACAAATACAAAAATACAAAAATACAAAATACAAAAATACAAAAATACAAAAATACAAAATACAAAATACAAAAATACAAAAATACAAAAATACAAAAATACAAAAATACAAAAATACAAAATACAAAAATACAAAAATACAAAATACAAAAATACAAAATACAAAAATACAAAAATACAAAAATACAAAAATACAAAAATACAAAAATACAAAAATACAAAAATACAAAAATACAAAAATACAAAAATACAAAAATACAAAAATACAAAATACAAAAATACAAAAATACAAAAATACAAAAATACAAAAATACAAAATACAAAAATACAAAAATACAAAAATACAAAATACAAAAATACAAAAATACAAAATACAAAAATACAAAAATACAAAATACAAAAATACAAAAATACAAAAATACAAAAATACAAAATACAAAAATACAAAATACAAAAATACAAAAATACAAAATACAAAAATACAAAATACAAAAATACAAAATACAAAAATACAAAATACAAACAAAATACAAAAATACAAAAATACAAAAATACAAAATACAAAAATACAAAATACAAAAATACAAAAATACAAAATACAAAAATACAAAAATACAAAAATACAAAAACAAAAATACAAAAATACAAAAATACAAAATACAAAAATACAAAATACAAAAATACAAAAATACAAAAATACAAAAATACAAAAATACAAAAATACAAAAACAAAAATACAAAATACAAAAATACAAAATACAAAAATACAAAAATACAAAATACAAAAATACAAAAATACAAAAATACAAAAATACAAAAATACAAAAATACAAAATACAAAAATACAAAAATACAAAAATACAAAAATACAAAATACAAAAATACAAAATACAAAAAAATACAAAATACGAAAATACTTAATTTTACTTTTACTTAATTTTTCCTAATTTTACTTAATTTTACTTAATTTTACTTAATTTTACTTAATTTTACTTAATTTTACTTAATTTTACTTAATTTTACTTAATTTTACTTATTTTACTTAATTTCACTTAATTTACTTAATTTTACTTAATTTTACTTAATTTTACTTAATTTTACTTAATTTTACTTAATTTTACTTAATTTTACTTAATTTTACCTAATTTTACTTAATTTTACTTAATTTTACTTAATTTTACTTAATTTTACTTAATTTTACCTAATTTTACTTAATTTTACTTAATTTTACTAAATTTTACTAAATTTTACTTAATTTTACTTAATTTTTCTTAATTTTACTTAATTTTACTTAATTTTACTTAATTTTACTTAATTTTACTTAATTTTACTTAATTTTACTTAATTTTACTTAATTTTACTTAATTTTACTTAATTTTACTTAATTTTACTTAATTTTTCTTAATTTTACTTAATTTTACTTAATTTTACTTAGTTTTACTTAATTTTACTTAATTTTACTTAATTTTACTTAATTTTACTTAATTTTACTTAATTTTACTTAATTTTACTTAATTTTACTTAATTTTACTTAATTTTACTTAATTTTTTTTTTTCTTTCAACTTATTTTTATTAGGTCCTTTTAGGTGCTACGACCAGGTTAGGACCGAGGAACGATAATACAAAAAAATAATAAAAAGAAGATTGTCATTTTCCCGCGCCATGTGTCAACAAGTGTGCGATCACATCAATCTGTTCCTCGGGTGTCTTGCACTGCCTCAAGCTAACTCTATAATCTCGATAAATGGCCCACAGCTCGGACTCGCTGTACAGCTTCCGTTCGCCTGGTTGGTCCTTCGGGGTTGCACCGGCGCCGGCGCCAGTATTTTCTCGACTTCTTCCTGCGGGACGAGGATGCTTTTCTTCCGTCCCGATGGACGGCACCGCTCCAGGTAGCGGAGGAAAATCCGCCGCGGTGAACGCGGCTGCAGCCGGAGTCTGTTTCTCCTTCTTCCATGCTGGCGGCTTCGGCTTGGACGCCTGCTGCCTCGACTGGATGAACTGCGCACGTTTGGGACAGCTGCGGTGGGATCCAGAGCAGTTGACACACTTCTTGGCTTGCGTTTCTTCTGCTTTGCACTTTTCCGTGCTGTGGGCACCCCCACAGCTGCTGCACCTGGGCTTGAGATGGCAGTTACTGGTTCCGTGACCGAACTGCAAGCAGTTCTTGCACTGGGTCACGTGCGGTTCTTTGTTCCGGTAGGCCACCCACCGGACGACGACTGGTCCCACTTTCTTTACCTTACTACTCAACTCCTTCAAACTGGTGTGCCCCTTGGGAAAGAGCACGATGAAAGGCGTCTCATCGATAGCGGGAAGCTGCTGCTTCCGCCTGATGGCGTGTACTGCCAAGACGTCCAGCTGATGTTCCGTCTTGAGCAGCTCCTTGACGTAATCCGGTTCCGCGTTTGGGAGACCTCGCATTACTACCCGGTGCGGTCTCGCACTGCGCTTTCCGTGCGTGTAGAACTGCACCTTGTTCTTCATCAGGTGGGCTTGCACCGTGTCAAAGTCGTCGCTCGAGAAGCACGTAATTTTGGTGCCGTACCGCGTCAGTTTGTGTTCCGGCTGGACATCACATGACGACATCACCTTCGCAAGGCTGGCGAAGCTCGTGTCTTTCACCACCAGCGGTGGCTGCTTCTTCTCCCGGCCGACTTGCCGGGTGCTGGAATCACGGGGGTGGTTTTTTCTGCTGCTGGGTTCGCATTGTTGTTGTTGTTGCTCTTCTCCGCTAGCGGACTGAACTTGTTGTTGCTGAGCAGTTTCTCCACTTCCTGGCCATTGCCGTCGTTGATCTCCTCCTTAGCCTTCCTGCGCCGAACCTTGATCACGGGACGAAATTCGCCCCCGTCCTCTCCTCCTCCTTCGGAGTCTTCCACCTCCATGCCTGTCACCGCCTGCTTTTTGGGTTGGAACCCGTCCGGTTTCTCCCACACACTTTTCTTCATAGCCGCGTTCCAGTAGAACGGCCTTCCATCCTCAGTCCTGTGCTCCGTCCACTCACTCTCCGCCGTTGCGGCCGCCGCCATGGCCGTCGGCGAAAGTTAGAAAAAACACCGTCAAAAACGCGCTAAGCTCCAATCAAAGGACACACGTCTGCTCTGGGCGAGCTGTCAAACTGGTCTATTTACTTAATTTTACTTTACTTAATTTTACTTCATTTTACTAAATTTTACTTAATTTCATTTTATTATTTAACTTAACACAACTTAATTTAACAAAATTTGGCCAAATTAAACTAAAATAAAAAAACGATTTAATTTCAACTAAATTTATCTGAAATTGACTAAATTTTGCTTAATTAAACTAAATTTAATAAATTTAACTGATTTAACTTAATTCTAGTTTTTTTTCTAAATTTTACCAAGTGTAACTTAATTTAATTAAAATTAACTCATCAAATTTAAATTTAATTTTAATATAACTTGATTGAACCTAATTTTACTGAATTTAAATTAATTTAACATTATTTAACACTATTTTTGACGTGCTTAAAAGGCGTTAGGTGCCCTATTTGTTCGGATTTGTCAAACATTGGCCAATCTATAACTAGGCATTCTGCACCCGCCGCCGCTCCAGGAGGACAGATGTGCATACAAAAGTAGAGTGTGGACAATCGCCAGCCTCCCTTTTCCTGCCAAAGTGTTGCCAAAGTGGTTTAGTGATGCCCCATGTTTTTACCTACGCATCGTCCAAACAATAATGAGAGGCTCAACTTCTAACCACTTTCCCTCAACACAAAAAACTTCTCACCTTATTAACTGAAACTTACCTTCAGGTGCCGATCCGCAGAAAATCTTTCTGGCTTTTGATTTATTCACTCAAACAACACATTCTATCTCCTTTTGCACTTGCACTTGCACTCAAACAACACACATAATCACCAAAAAACTTCTCGAACTGATCGGCTCAAACAGGATCGAACACGATACAAGACGTTGCTTTGATTTGCTCTCGAACTGATGATCTGTCAAAAATCCATGCTGCCGGTTCCAGCTAGTTTTTCGGTAATTGTACGCAAAATTGTGCTGAAACACCATTATTTTTGGTAACATCTCTCCTGTCATTTTAATTTGGGCTGTCAGTTTTGGAAAGCAAATCAGCAATCAGGGTTAGCTATTTCACCAATACCAGGATGGTAAATTTACCTGTAATTTTAGCTGATTTAACCAAATAAATCACAGTTTCACCAATTTGAAGCCAGCTAATTTGAATTGTTAAATTTTAGATGGAACTCCTTTCCGTGTAGCATCACTTGAAAAAAATTGAATGTTTTTTTATGTTGTTTAAAAAAATTAGAGAGCAAAACTATTGTCAAGAACTATAATGTGTGGTATTTATTATTTTTAAATGCAATAGAACAATCCAGCTGCAAAGTCTTAATTTCTTCCGTCAACAAGACAAATCGAGCAATTTCGTATCCTGTCAAACGATTTTGTTAGTCATCCACATCCACACACCATAATAAATGAGCAGCTTCCGGGCTAGTTTTCAAAAAAGCATGAATCAGCTCTCCGTTTTCCTGCTTCAAGCATCCATCCATACGGGGCCATAATTAATTGGTTCTTTGGCCCGGCCATGGCACGGATCCAATCCGTTCCAGAGAGTAGTGCGGGGTTCTGCTGGGGGAAATTTCATGAGCATGTATAGCTCATGGTGGTAACGCTGGTAATCGTTTGCTTACCGTACCGAAAACCACTGAAAACTTTGGCAAATAGTTTTGCACCTTGTCAAAAAATAGTTTTTTGTTGTAAGACACATTTAGCTATACGAAAAAAAAAAATGATTTTAAAATCTTGTGACAAACTTCGTAAATCTGACATGCAAATTTCTAACAGTGCACGCCACTCTGTGATGGATACATGACGAAGTTCGGTTCGAGTTTGCTTCTTCTACAAGATTACCCACGTGTACAAACACACTTGGCTTCATTCGGCGATGGTAGTCATCAATTTCGGTTCGGAAGTGTGCTCACTCTGGGGCGGTGAGAAATGAAACCGATATGGAGCTGTCGTAAGTTGTATGCAAAAGGGGTTTCCTGGAAACTTTGGGTTGGAAGTGAGAACAAATTTAAAGTGATTTATTAGACAGCTAGAAGAAGGTTGTTTGATTTGTGTAAATTTCCTTAAATTTAAGTCCTGCAAGTAAATTCCGAATAATCAATGCAGTAAATTCATCATCTGACTTTTCAATTAAGTTGCTTTCAAAACTGTCAAATCCAATTCCGTTACCTCTTTCCCGATTTGAAAGTGATGATATTGCTTCAACAGCCCAGTTCATTCCATGAAATCTCATTTTTCTTGACCAAACCCTTAAGAAAACCAGTTCCCCAAAGTCGTCAAAAGTAACAAGTGCTGATAGCACCACCAACCTGAGACAATCCCAAAAACAAAAACCAACAAGAACCAACAAATCCAACATCCACGCAGTCAAAAGTCTCACGCAGCGCGCGAGTAAGAAATTAAAATAAAATTTAATTAATCTTTGCAGTCGGTATCTGTGCGTCGGGATCGCTTTGTGGGAGCCTCGGCGTGAGGTGCTGCCTCGGAACCTTGGCCATTCCGGGACAGAGAGAGAGAGAGGAAGAAACTGGTTCACCCAGAAGTGACAACCCGTTCTGGCTCGAAAGATGTCAGCACTATCTGGATGGGGTTCCATAGCAAAAACAGAATTTTTAACGCCTGAAGTAATGCAAAAAATCTTCTTTGCAAGTTTTTGGTAGAAATCCAAGCAAACTTTCTTTTCTCTTGATCAAAATTTGTGAAAAATAAAAAAAACAAATTTTAACAATGAAGTCGATTCTTTGACGAATTTGACGTGGAATTTCCCAATCCAGGTGAAATCATAATTTTCCCCCTGACCCTCTTTTTATTTTAATTTTTTTCTAAAGGGGTAATGCGATCTGCGTTTGTTGATATGCGAATTTTGCGAGCAACCAACCTCGGAGGAGGTGAAGGTGGGCATAAAATTTTAATTTTTATGCTGCTACTCCTGCTTTGGTGTCATAATCGTGATTTTGGGGGGCTCTGAGTGTTGACCACGTTGCACTCTTTTTTGTGCCATTTTTTTTGTCTGTTGGTGAAAAAATATCAAATTTCATAAACGCCCCCTTGCGTGCTGACAGGAACCGTCCGGAGGGCTTATAACGTGCGATTATTGGGTGACTGAAAAACGGTAGTTGTGGAAGGCTTTTGGAGGGCTTCTTACTGTGGATTGGTGGAAAAACTTGTTTTGATTAAATTTTTTGGGGGTTTGGCTGCAAAAAATCCTGAATCAATAATGCAAAACAAGTGTTTGCGAAATTATTCGTACCAAGATTTCAATGATGATATTATTCATTTCGATATATTTAGTAACATAAAAAAACTCAATGTAAATTTTACAAAACTCAAATGGATTGAGAATGTATCAAATAAACGTGTTATCATTTTCCTTGTACAGCATTAAATGTTTTAGAAGAAGATTATGACTGTGACTGACGAAAATAAAACTATTATTTATTTGAAAAATATGGTGTAACTTTAAATGCCGAAAATATCAGAAAAAATGTTTAACAGTTAGAAACATTAGGATGGATTTTGTGTACCAACATTTTGTGAATTTCTTGAAAATTTACAAAATTATATCTGGGCTAAATCTGAGCTTTAAAGATCCAATGTGTGATATAACAATGCTCAAGTCAAAATGGTGGAACATGGATCAATAATTAAAATTACGTACGTTCATCATCTAAAAAAAAATCAAAAACTAACTATCCAATCAACGAAGTAGCGGTTCCTACAACAATATTTTTTTTTGAGTTTCGAATTATGTTCATATCTAGCAAAATTGCTGAATCAGAATTAATCATAATTTATTTTCCCTAAAAGAGCACTCAGCTAGCAAAATCAAAACGTAGAAATATGTACCCTCCCTGTAAAGGCTTATGAATTGATCTCAGTTGAAAGGATCTCCAAATTTCTGAATTGCAAATGTAACATCCTGGAACAGAACTGCTGAATTCTAATAAAAACACATATTGAATTGAATTGAATAATTAATCATAAATATTTGAGTTGTACGTCAAAGTTTTGTACGAAACATGTTTGTGTTACTCAAAGATAATTTTTAAATTTTCAATCTTTCAAATGGTCCTATAGACTTTTGAACCTTCATACACAGTAAAAAATTGTGTAAATTTGGAAGGTGTTATTTTGGAAGGTTGAATATTGATGTGATGATGTAATTTTACCTCGATTAAGAATAAAAAAAAAAGTGACATTACACCAGAAAAGTTGTAAAATTACACATTTTCACATGTAAAATTACACATTTTTACCGATATGGTCAAAACAGTAAGAAACAAATGATTTGTTTATAATTTGTAGTCAACAAAAAAACATAAAAAATTAATCTGAAATCACAAAATACCTTCAAACAAACCGTTATACATACATAATGAGATACTGAGAAAAAAAAATTTCTGTGATTCCAACATTTTGTTAGGCTGTAAGGCATAGATGAAAATAAATTATGAGTTTCGAACCAATACTTTTAATATCAATTTAATTGTTATCTTATTGAAAAGATATCCAGCTAGTTTAAATTATATGGCAAGGCTAGGAAAAAATCATATTTCATCATCCGAACAAAAAAAAAAAAAACAAATAAAAATAATGATACTTAAATTTTATTCTTGTTCTCGAATTCAAATTTTTGATAAGAAAATATAAAGAAATAAACGTCAACCAGGTTATAACCAATACTGAATAAAAAAATATTTGAATAATAATATTGAAATCTTGCTAAGCAATAAAACATGTATTTTTCGTTTTGCTATGATATCTTTAGTATTTAGCAAAAAAGAAATTTACTTGATTTTAATCTTGTTTCTAAAAATGAGTAATTTGGTTTTTTTAAAAAGTTCATATTCTAAAAAAAAAATATTTTTTTTAAAGCGGATGTTTTATTTAAAACTAAAAGAGATTTCTTTCCAAAAATCGTTGAAAATGCAGAAGTGAATGCAAAAATAAAATGAATGTTATTTGCGTTTACTAAATGTGAAATGTGGAACTTGATTCTAAGAGATTATGAAGAATTTTTGTGACAACTTTTTTTTAAATCAAATAAAGAAGATGTGCATAACTGTAATGTATGCAACAAGAAAGGTAAAATTACAAAAATTTTCAGCTCGACTGCAAACAAGTCCAATTATTTGCGTACACATTTTTTTTTGAAAAAAAAAAATAAAAAAATAAAAATAAAAAATAAAAAAAAAATAAAAAAAAATAAAAAATAAAAAAAAATAAAAAAAAATAAAAAAAAATAAAAAATAAAAATATATATATATAAAAATAAAAAACAATAAAAAAAAATAAAATTATGTCAAGCATCCATGTATTAAGTAAACTCCCCGTTCAAAACAATAAATTGTTGAAAAATGTTACTTTTCGGTACTAGAACTGAAAATTTTAAGTTGAATTTTTCAGTACTGGTTTTAATTTTCCATTCTGTTAATTTTGGTAAAGAAAAGAAGGCCGTTTCATTGCTCGCGAATAACAGGAAAAGTGAGTTATTTGACGACGGGATTCCCATTATGCTAAAAGATAGTTTTTCAAATTAATCTTTCAAACAGTCCATTTTCACAAGCTTCAACTAACGTTTTGCATGCGGTGTTAATAAAAATTGGCATTGGCAAATAAATAATGAAATCTTATAAACTTCAAAGCTGGTTTTATTTTTTAAACCATATTTTTGAAGATAGAGTTTTGAACAAATGCATCAATTTATAAGTTTTTCGAATTCATTTAAGGTCATTTTTCAATTATTTAGGAAAAAGAGTTAAGGTTTTTAATTCGAGTAGCCACTTAATGAAGTTGGAGAATTTTTTATTGTCTTCCACAAAACTGCATATTTGTCTCAAAACTGATGAAATTAATCATACGATTTTTTTCTGAAATCGACCATACTCAAATTTACATTTTTATTTTCCCCCTTTCTTGATCGTTCTGATAAGTAATATCACAAAATACCATTTTTATTTCTATAACTTTATGTTATTTGAATGTTTCAATATCATACTACACATTTTTGAGTTTACAACTTATTTCTAATTTTGAAAGAAACCATTTAGTTTTTGACAATTCGCCCAGAGCCCATTTATCATACCTTGTATAAAAGTAACATAAAAGCTCTAATCTGGAATATTTGTTTATCTCATACCTGAAAGTAAATAGAAAGAAAGAATGGTTAGTTATGAATTTATTAAATTTTAAGTAATTACAAATAATCGTTCTGTTTCTATTTTGAATTTATAAAAAAAAAAAAAAACAGGAGATTAGGACCTAATAAATTTACTTTTAGAGCCATTTTAATTATTTTTTTAACTTTCATAAACTAATAATGAGATTTTTAAATACATTTCACAAAATTAAACCTATTTATCTTATTAATTTAAAATATCTTAAGCTACTTAATCCCTAGGTGTTGCTCACAGTGCATTTTTGTCCCATTTCTTTACCAAATCCCCCCACCTTAAGCCTGGTCTCAAGGTCCAAAGTTCATTTCCCGAGCCCCCTGTGTGTCAGCCCAACCATTCTCGTTCTTGTGCACATATAATTACTTAATTTTTATGGTCGACAATTTCCAGCCAGTTTTCTTTGTATTTTTCAGTCTCCCATTAAGCCAGGTTTAGTGGGCAAATGCGATCACATTAAAAACGGAATGACGAGTGTGTTTTAGTGTGACTTGAACAGCTTAAGGGGAAAACTCCGTTGTTTTTGGCGCGTTAAAGTGTCGTTGTTTTTCTTTTCTGCCTTGGAGCGTTTCGCCCATAAAACTGGCTCGAAGTGACGACGGTCATTCGCTTTTAACGGGGTGGGTAGCTTAAGACAAAGGGGGTCTATTTGTTCTAAGTTTTTAAGGGGAAGAACACATTAAGAGTCTATGATAATCGAGCTTTTTGGAAAGTTGGGGGGAAGATTTTACGATATAACGCTTTCCACGTTAAGGGAACAGTTTTCTAGTAACTAATTTTAAGGGGCCCCTGGAATTCGTTTAAAGTTCCTCCCTAATTTGCTGCTCGACAGACTCGTTAACAATTTTTCAAATTTTGCCTTTCCCAAAATAAGAGGGGAGTCCAAAAATAAAGCAAATCCAGAAATGAAAAGCTACTTTTCCTCACATTGTATGGCACAAAGTGCGTTTTTCTCTATCTTATTTTATTAGTCTGCTTGCGCCCAGATTTTACGAGCTGATGGCGTTCCACTTAATATGAGTGATCTTGAAAAAGCAGAAGAAAAAAAACTAAAGCCGGCTACAGAATAGTTGGAGTAATTTTTATTGGTTTCTGCACGCTGCCGTTACGAGCAAAGTTGTTTGTTTGGGGCTGACGTGTCTTCATTTTATCGTTGCAGCGATAATTGGACAATTTATGGTTTAAGCCGGGATTATGACGGACATCGGTGGCAAAGTGATGGATGCTTTTTGAACATTGTTCTAAAATTTAAGATTGAGAAGAAAAAAATATTCGCAGAGAAGATTCTGTGACCGGATAACACTTCAAAGATTCACCTGGGGAGGAAGGATGCGTGGACATACCGTCAGAACAGAAGTTGATATTTTTTGTTTTAAAATTATACAAAATTAATCCAGTTTGCTCATACCTTATAAAACCCTCTTAAACACGCAAAGTTGTCACTTTCAAGCTACCCTCACGCGATGACCACTTTTTCCTTATGTTTCAAGTTGAAACTCACAGGTTCAAACTCCAAACACTCTTCACTGCATGCGTGAAATCATGCCACTTCAAATCGCGCATTTGCAAGTGAAAACGACACAACGAGTCGAGTCTCGGAATGCAAATTGTGGCGAATGGGTTGGAAAATTTGCATAAAATCTAGTTTCGATTTTTCGTGTTTTGCTAAGCACTGCAAATGGTACAAATGGAAGTCGACACATGCTGCGCTGGCTGATATTGTGCTACAGGTGTGGAGATTTGCTTCGCTGCGCAGAAAGTGAGTTTGGCGTGTTTGGAAGAGGGGAAAAAATATCGCAAAGCTCTAGCTGCAATTGTTTAGCACGGCTCGAACGAAGCTGAAAGTGTTGTACGGGGTCATGAACTTTATCTGCCTTTGGAATGAGCTTTTTATGCTGTTTTGCCTTAGAGATTCCAGTTTGGGTGAGGTTGATTTAAAAAGTTTTGTTTATGATATGGTTTTTTTTTTAATTTTTTCTTGATTTACAATAAAATTATTTGTAATTATTGATACCATATTCCAATTCAGAGTTGGTTTCAATGTGTATAAGTTCGTCACAGTTTGGCTTGATTGGAACTGTACTTGACTTAGAGTTTGTTTTTTTTATCATTTTTTAAACTATATCAAAAGTCAAAAGTTACATTCAAGTTCAACTGTACATGACTTTCACTTTGTTTAGCTGAAAGGATGGATTTTCTTAATTTTTGGATAACCGACATCGAAAGCGGCTTCGATGCTCGTGTTCAAATTTTGACGAAAACGCAGTTTGTTCAATCAGGTTAAGTCACAAGATTGTGATGTTCGCTACTCCCACATATTGCATGATATTTTTTGGTTGTATGCGACAGCGACGAACCGCCCTGGTTCTCTATAGAAACTTTGGAGAAAAACCATTCGGTCCTGCCTTAATATCTTTGATGAAATTTATAGTGCACGTGTTTCTGGGGACCCTAAACTTCATGCTTCCGCTCGAGTTGAGCCTGCGCAGTCAATTTTGTTCATTTTTGTTGGTCAGTGTTATTGAATTGAAAATTACACTCCAAAATAAAAAATAATAATCCAGAATAACTAAAAAGAATTTTAAAGCAGTAAAAAAATAAAGCGAAAAACTCTCATAAATTCAAAAATAAAACGTAATAAAAGATAACGAATATTTATTTAGAACTAATAAATCTTTTTGAGGAGCTGGAGTAATAAACTAAAATTCTGGAATTTTCTAAATATTTAGATTTTTTTTAATATGTTGAGTTTCTTCAATTTCTTAAATGTCTGGAGCTTCTCTTAAAAAAAAAACTTGAATCTTTTAAGTTTAGGATTTTCTTAAATAACGTAAATGTTTCTATTTTTTATTTTTTTTTTCAAATTGCTTGAATTTCTCAATGTTATTTTTTCAATAAGTTGATTTTAATATTATAATTTGGTTTTATTATTAAGATATCTTAATTTTAAATGTCTAAAAATTCTTATATTTTATTATTTTTTCTCGATTTTTTCAAACTTAATGAAATCATTTGAATTTAATTGTTTTCGATTTTTTTCCCAATTTTATTGGCCTTTTCAAGTTTTACTTCGTAGCTTTCAGAATTTCTTGTATTTTTTTTTAATATCCTCAATTTTTTTATTTTAAGTTTTTCAAACATCGTTTTTGTGGTAAGCTTCATGACCTTATTCTAATTTTTTTATGAAACTCGATTATTTTAATTTCTTGTCAGCTCTGCATCTCTTGAATTTCGAATGTGATCATCTTTTGACTGTTTTATACTGATTTGGGGTTGGTTATATAAAGGATCATAACATAGTAAATATCTAGTTTTTTTCTAATTCTTTGAGTTTCTTAAACTACTAATGTTTCTTGTCACTGCTTTTTGTTTAAATTTGCAGAATTTCTTTGATTTCTTGTTTTTTTTCAAATGTTTCATTTTAATTTGTTGAATTTCATCATATTTTTAAAAATTTTCGAATTTGTAAACAAAAATAACACTTCTATATAAAGTACACTTGAATTCCTATTTTTGTTTCTGATATTTGTTGGATTTTTTTAATTTTTCAAATTGATATTTTAATTTCTTGAATTTAATTGATTTTTTTATGTTTTTTTTAATTTATGAAATTATTTGTTTTTCCTGAATTTCTTGAATTTCTTGAAATTTCAAATTCATTAAATTTCATTGAATTGTTTAAATTTCTTCAATTTATGAGTTTATTGATTTTATGCCCCTGTTTACAAACAAAAATAAATCCTTCTGATAAAAACGTTTAAATGCCTTTTATAATAAAAATAATTTTGTGGGTTTCTTAAATTTGTATTAGGCTGGCACACATATTTTTAAATGTTTTTGTCTGTGCCTAACTTACAGTTGGTTTTATATTGAACTGTACTTAATTTACAGTTCCTGTGTCTAACAGTTGGATTTATGTTGAAATGTACTTGACTTACAGTTGGGTTCAAGTTGAACTTTTCATAACATATAGTTGGATTCAGGCTGAACTGATGATTTACAGTTGGATTAAAGTGGAACTGTATTAAGCCTACAGTTGGATTCAAATTGAACTGTACTCAACTTACAGTTGGTTTAAAATGAAGCTTTAATTGAATTACAGTTGTGTTCAAGTTGAACTATTTATAATTACAGTTGGATTTAATTTGTACTGTACATAAATTACTTTCTTTTATGCTTTAAAAAGTTGGGTTCAATGTAATCTACTTTTCTCACAGTTGGTTTCAAATTGACCTACACTAATTTACAGTTGGGTTCAAGTTTAACTGTACGATACAGTTGATTTTAATTTGAACTTTTTATAACTTACAGTTGGATTTAAGTTGAACTGTACTCAACTTACAGATGGTTTTGAATTGAGCTGTATTTTGCTAACAGTTATTTTCAAGTTGGACTGAACATAACTAATATTTGGGTTCAAGTCGAACTATTTATGACATTCAGTTGGAGTCAAGTTGAACTGTGCTTGACTTACAAATGGTTTCAAATTTATCTGTACTTTACTAACAGTGAGTTTTAATTTACTGTACTTAACATACAAATGTGTTCATGTTGAACTGTACTAGGACCAAATTATACCGTTTTCGACAACAGTTAGTTTCAAGTTGAGTGTACTTAAAATACAGTTGGCTTCAAACTGAACTTTACACTTGGCTTACAGTTGGATTTATTTGGAACTGTACTTGACTAATTGTTTGGGCTAATCTTTGGTTACAGTTTAGTTTGGATGTTTGATTTTTTCTTGCATTTACAGAACGAACATGCTGGACTTGTTTTTGACTAACAGTTGGTTTCAAATTTAACTGTACTATTTAATTCAAAGTAGAGCATAAACAAACTTTTGTTTTTATTTCACAAATGAGCAGGTGTTTTGAACTAAACCAAAGCTTTGTCTTTTTCTCAACAAAAGAGTCTTTACCTTCTTTTCAAGCCGTGTTGCCAAACCCCACTAAAAAAAGTGGTAAAAAATTCGAACAACCTGCCAAATTCCCGCTGGTGGCGTTCTACATTTGCCCACAGCATGTCTCGTTCAGCTGCTAAAAATATTAGTTTTAGTCGTTGTGACGGCCGGCACCTCCCCGTTGTGGTTGGTAGCAGCAGCAGATTGAATAATTTAGCACGATTTATCAAAGTTTTTCCCGATGTTGAAGCCGCGAGCCATGTGGTGGGCCAGATAGTGATCTACTAGGAAAACGCGGAGTACACAATTAGGGGTCCGTGAAGGACGGAGACCCCCTTCGGGGTACCTCCGCTGGTTGTTGAGTTGGTAGCGCACTTTGCGGATATTAGCAACTTGTCGATATGATTGTGTTGAAATTATCCAAATTAAATCACGAAAGTCAAGTTTTGTCAGAGAACTTTCAAAACAGCTGAGTGTAAGATTTTTTTTTATTACATAAAAACCACTTTGTCGTTTGCAATGGAAAAACAGACCCTCAGAAATTAAAGATCTCTAACCAACTCAGAACTTTAGCTTCAATAGTTAGACAAGACATGAATGCGAAATTCCCTCGAGGGAAATTCATGAGCCTTTACAGAACAGTACTCTGAAACATTTATTAAAGGATTTCGATTAGAATTTTCTTCAAGTTGAAAAGAAATCTTAGATAAATGTTTGACCTCTGGACACATTTTCCCATTTTTATAAAAAGGTTAAAAAATCAATTGTCAATTTCCCAGAGACCTCTTTAGCAACAATGTTTCCCCCTTTGCCAAGTTTCGCTCGTTTGCTTGATGATATTATTTATACGAGAAAAGTTTCCGCCACCAGCTTGCAGGGAGAGCTTTGCAGGACGTGGCGGCGGTAGAACGCAAAAGTATCTCCACGTATGAGTGTGTTTGTAATTAGGATGTAATGGTAGCGTGAAACTTTTCTGCGGAATGTTTCCCCGGGTGATGAAAATAGCGCCGTTACACGGTCACAAGTTCTGCCCAGATTAGCAGGAGAACACTCATTGTTGGCACTTCTTTAACTCTCTTCCTTGCACGTCGTACATTCCCGCTGGCAAGTTTCATTTTTATCTCGGTTCTTTTGAAGTTCTGCCGACATTCAACTTTGCCATCCCTTGAACTCAGGTTGAAATATTTATGCGTCATTTAGATTAATTGTAATATTTACATTTTATTGGCTGGCCTGGGTACATGTTTTGATTAATTTTGTCTCACCATGTCGGGTTGGGAAGTGCCCTCGGGAGCATGTTTTCGTTGACGGCGTTGCGTCGGAAGCAAGATTGATCGAAGGCGATTATGGTACGAGTGAGAGGTGATCGTCGACGGGGCCAACGTAATGTCAACACGTATCATTGATGATTGCCATGATATTGTGGTGAGTTAAGAAGAAGCTGTGTAATTTTTTTTAAATTTATATTTTTATTAAATATTTTAAGGAAAGTAGAAGATAGACTACCATTGAAATACTCTTGTCACAATTACTTGCAATTAATCACTTTGCAGAGCTATAATTTTCCACCGAACCGCTTACGGACAAGGACACACCATAACATTCCCACTCCTTTCTGTAATTGTACAAATTCTAGGTCTCCCACATGCAAATGATATCCCAACGACCACAGTGATTTCAATTTGTCGGCCGAACAAAACAAATTAAAGAAAATCAGTTCCACCGTCTTTTTCTCAATTTAATTATTATAATGAACCGAACCATTGATGCCACCAATTACAATTAGCAACCATGAGTTCTGTCCATACCGGATAATTGGCACTTGTTGCCTTTCTTGGGTCTCTGACTAGACCTCCAAGGAACCCCACACAGTCGCACACACCACGTGTGACTCTGGGACTCTCCAATTTGCAAACTGCCGCCACCTTGCGAAACCACCTCTAGGCATGGGTTCAGGTTTCACCCCGAGAAGCGACACACAACCTCGGTGATTCGTGAACAAACGCAGGGAAAATTTATCTTTTTCGATGAGCAGGACAATAAATTACGTCTGGGCGCGCTAACGAAACTTTGGAATGCACACGATTCCCGGAAAGGAAAAGCTCAAGCTTAGAACCCTTTGGAAGGTAGACATGGTTTATGCAAATTAGGTTTTCCAGCTGATTGATTCTCTGTGGAAAATTGTTTTCATGAATTTTAAAATTTGATTAAAAGATTAAATTTCAGGTTAGTTCTCAACTTTCTTCAAATTTTATCAATTTGATAGCATTTTTCAAACAGTGATATTTTCCAGAGAATTTTCACCATCGGAAAATTAAATTTAATTGAATGCTGGCTTTGTATAACCAGACGTTGGTATTCTACAAAACCTATCGTTGAACTCTACACATTTTTCAACCCCTCTCCGAAAGGAGATCTCACCCGCAAATTTGTGCTTATATTTTCGAGAGAGTGGTAAATTGAAAACCCGCACCCGAATGCGCACTCATTCGAATTTATTCCCGGCCCCGGAGTTAGCATCGGTAATTACACTTTTTCAATATAAATCTCAGGCCCCAGCAGCAGCATCATTCAGCTCAGCCAAGGTTCGCGAGATCACTAACGAACTTCACCTGGGTTTTCCCTCCCCCTCTTTGCCTTGACTCATTTTTGTACGTGTGCTCTGCTCGTATGTGTGAACGGTATGTAGAACGTATAATTCTTCCAACAGCCGCTGAAGAGCTTCAATTTTTCCAGTAGAATTCCTCCTCGTGCGAAAAATGGCTCCCCCGTACCCTATAACGGTAGTCCTGAAAGCCCGGCTACCGGAGTTGAAAGAAGCTGGAGGTATTTTGACTCTGGGTGAGCATGAGCTTTGGCAGCCGAATGGTTCAAACTAATGAATCGCTTGAGTGGGTGAGCGATATGCGGAGACTAACTACTTGCTGCTGCTTTGTGTACAACAAATCGAGGTTTTCTTTAATGAAAAATCTCAATCTCAATCTCAATCTCAATCTCAATCTCAATCTCAATCTCAATCTCAATCTCAATCTCAATCTCAATCTCAATCTCAATCTCAATCTCAATCTCAATCTCAATCTCAATCTCAATCTCAATCTCAATCTCAATCTCAATCTCAATCTCAATCTCAATCTCAATCTCAATCTCAATCTCAATCTCAATCTCAATCTCAATCTCAATCTCAATCTCAATCTCAATCTCAATCTCAATCTCAATCTCAATCTCAATCTCAATCTCAATCTCAATCTCAATCTCAATCTCAATCTCAATCTCAATCTCAATCTCAATCTCAATCTCAATCTCAATCTCAATCTCAATCTCAATCTCAATCTCAATCTCAATCTCAATCTCAATCTCAATCTCAATCTCAATCTCAATCTCAATCTCAATCTCAATCTCAATCTCAATCTCAATCGCAATCTCAATCTCAATCTCAATCTCAATCTCAATCTCAATCTCAATCTCAATCTCAATCTCAGTCTTAATCTCAATCTCAATCTCAAACTCAAACTCAATCTCAATCTCAATCTCAATCTCAATCTCAATCTCAATCTCAATCTCAATCTCAATCTCAATCTCAATCTCAATCTCAATCTCAATCTCAATCTCAATCTCAATCTCAATCTCAGTCTCAATCTCAATCTCAAACTCAATGTCAATCTCAAACCAAAGGGGTGAGTTCCATTTTTTTGGATTTCAGACCCCAATCCCAATCCCAATCCCAATCCCAATCCCAATCCCAATCCCAATCCCAATCCCAATCCCAATCCCAATCCCAATCCCAATCCCAATCCCAATCCCAATCCCAATCCCAATCCCAATCCCAATCCCAATCCCAATCCCAATCCCAATCCCAATCTCAATCTCTTAAAACTTTAACGCAGTTTGCCCATCCAGGTCTACACACAATCACCCCAAACTCACTTGAAGTGTTCAACAACCTCTACCGGCAGAGAGATTCCGTAAACTTTCGCACGATCGGTGCCACCGATCAGAGAGGGTAGAGAAAGAGGCGATACTCGATCATTCTAATCGCATTGTTTGGTAGCAAAATTCGATATGCTTTAATTAACCGCACCGGTTGGTCGTTGGTCCATGTCTGAGGTGACTCTTCGCTCATGTACCGCTTCACGCATGCATACTGAACTTAACCCTTGGCTGGCCATTTTTGTATTTTTATTTCTGTGGTTTTTGAATGTTCGAGATGTCATTTTAAATTTTGAAGATCAATTACAAAACTTGACATTTTTTAATTTGATGTTAGTAAACACTTCAGTTTCTTCAAGGTATGATAGATTTGGGCTACCTGAACACGCTCCAATCAACAAAATTTAATTCTAGTGAATATTCAGCAACAAAATTAAATTGTGACTTTATGGTATTTATGCTTAGATTCAATTCAATTTATTGGATTTTATTCGAAAAGCCCGAATCTATCATACCTTGACGAGTTTTAAGAGTTTACTGACATCAATTTTAATAATGCTGAGCTGTGTCAACATTATATCTCATTCTCAATCAAATGTTCGCTCAATTTTGACTAAGATAGGTCGCCAAGGGTTACCTTCGCCAGAACTCGTCGGAGAAGGTATCAATTTTCCGTCGTCTTCTTCCGGGCTGTCGGAGAACCTCCTATGCATGAAGATAATTGGCAACGTTGGCTGCGTGTGCGATTCGTAGTTGCAGGACTAATCAGGCACCCAGCTCCGGTGCTCGTGGCTCAACGACAGCGGCTTGACCCGTTTCGTGGTTCATTTTAATAAGCTCCAGGTCGGTAAGGCTTCGGTGACGTCTAATCCCTGAGTCGTTTCTGGGGGGTGGGAGAGTCTTCGTGGCCACGACCAGCGCAGCGCAAAAACAAAGGCCACATTAATATTCCTTTATTTGAAAACAATGGCTCCGTGTGGGATTACAAGAATTGGTCGTTAAAAGTTATTGGATGGACTTCTGGACGGGCATTCTTTTGGGGCGAAGGTGGAGGTCGAGCCCGCAAGGGACATAATCCGTAACTTCTCCCTCCCGTCTTGGACCTCGGTAATATGAGGTAGAGGTCGCGTAAGTCAACTCGTGGTAGCCAGCGGAGGAGTTCACTGGAAAGCCGGTTTTGCCTTTAGCTTTGTCTGGACGTGGACGATCCTTAACTAGCAAGGTCGGGTGTTTTAGTGTTATTACGACGCACACCCCGGTAGGATCGTGGTAGTTTTACGGCGTACAATGTTGCAGGGTAAAAACATGCCGGTGATAATAACACTGCAGCTAGAGAAGATATTGGCCGATGAAGGATTGATTACGGGGTTGGGTAACGGGAATGGACTTGGGTTTGGATGAGGTACAAGTGTGGTATTAAAATGAGTATTTTACTGCAAATGAAAACCTATAACACTTTCTTAGAGCACACATAAAGGGTTCAAAGAAATTAAAAATAAATCAAGCATACCATTACCAGTCCAATCCTTTCATAAACTGACCAATTATTTTTATAATTTTACATGTCTGACCAAAATTTCTACAATGTCCTGCATCAAACTAAACTAAACTCATGCGAACATTCATAAAAATAAATCATGGAAAAAATCACAATGTTGCACCTCCAATACACGGATTTTTTTTAAATCACTTTTTGAAACTAAAAATGTTTTTATAGGAGACCAAATTAAACATGTTAGAAAAAATATGATTTTTCAAAAATATCTATAAACGGTTCAAACTGAATGTGGATTTAATTTTAAATAAGGAATTTTATTTAAAATGAAAAAGTTTTTAAGTGAAATTTAGATAAAATGCACCGCTTTCAAATTCAAGCCATCTTTGGGTAAGTTTTTATTTTGTTGAAAAAAGCCGTGTTGAAAATATTCGAAATGTTGGCCCTTTTTTGATTTTTTTTTTTCCAAAGGCAAAGAAAGTTTTTTTTATTTTGGAGTAAAAATCGTTTAAATAGTTATGATTTTTTCAAAAACAGTGATTTTAAACAAAATTATTAAATAGTTTAACAAATTTTGACTTTTTTTATGTTAAATTATTATTACAATCAAAATGTATTTAAGTGATAAATTGCTTCGTTTTCAAGTTTTAGCATCTTTTAGGATTTTTTTTTTAATTTTATCCGTAGTTTTTCACTTTTGAAAATAGTCCAATTTTGAAAAAAATATGTTCGAAATACTGAGAAAATTAACTACATTTAACGTTTTTGAAAGGATAAAAAATTGGTCAATGTCATGATATTTTTAAATTAATTGTAATATTACAAAAAGAACAAAGAGGTCGAAAAATTTTGGATTTAATATTTTAATGTAAAATTCATTATGCAATTAAACAGTTTTGAAGTGAACATACGAAAAAGTGCCGTTTTCAAATTCAAGCCATTTTTGGGAAAGGTTTTTTTTGAAAAAAAAAACAGCGTTTTATCACTTTTTAAAAATTGTGCAAATATGATTCCATTATTGAAAATAAAATATTTCGAAAGGTTTACTCTACCTTCGCTATATTTAGCTTTTTTAAGGGGGAAAACAACAACGTTGACAAATTTATGAATTTTGAGAAAAAAGTTATGTTTTACAAAATTTCAAAAAGGTTAAATTTTGGAGTTTTTTTTTTAGATGTAAAATATATTTTGCAAATAAACAGTATTCAAGTAAAATTTTGATAAAGTGTTGCGTTTTCAAGTTATAGCAATTTTTTGGTATTTTTTAAAATAAAATCCGCAGTTTTTTTCATTTTTGAAAATAGTGTCCAAGTCAGAAAAAAAATTGAAAAAAAATTCGGAAGGGTAACAAAATTATTCTATGGGGTTACATACATGTAGAAAATAATAACATTAAATTTGACACAAAATTTACTAAATTTATTAAAAATGTGATTTTCATCACTCCTAAAAGTTTCATGAACCAAGTCATGATTTTTTGAAAAATTGTTATATTACAAAACAATCAAAAAAGTCAAGCAAGTTCTTGTTTTAATGCAATATTAAGTTTGCATTCAAAAATTATTTAAGTAAAATTACAATAAAGTGCTGCGGTTTCAAATTTTTAGGTAAATTTTTATTTTAAAAAAAGCCAGGTTTTCAACTTTCCAAACCTTTCAAAAAATTTGAAAGGTTTGAAAATTCCGTTGATACGGCCATTGGTTGCTGTGATATGGCTATGCAAAATGAGAAAAAAACAAGAAAATCAGATTTTCTCATTGCCTATATTTTTTGATCATCGTTGAATCTATGACATTTTCCCGAAACCCATATTACCGAAGGGACATTTCCCCGAATGCCACTTCCCCGAAAAGACACTTCCCCTAATAGTCATTTCCCCGAATTCCATTTACCCGAATTTCCCATTTCCCCTAATCGTCCACATTCCCGAATGCCATTTTCCCGAATGGGCCACAATCCCGAATGCCATTTACCCGATTAGTCATATCCCTGAATAGTCATTTCCCTGAACGCCATTTCCCCGAACGCGGTCAAGCCGAAATGCCCGGTGCCCCGGAGCGCGCGCGCTCCTGGGCACCGGGCATTTCGGCTTGACCGCGTTCGGGGAAATAGCATTTTACAGTCGACTCTCTGCTTGTCAATATCCAAGGGACCGTCGAGGAAGAGAATCATCAGATTACAGAACGATGCAAAATGAAGACTCGATTGAAAATATTTTTTTCTTGATACCCAGCTATGGGAGAGAATCATGGCAACGTCCATCAAACAAAACCAAACTAATGTCAAACACCCTTTAAAGCTTCGTTTCGCCAAGAAAAATGTCTATGCAAGCCATGAAAACTGAAATTATTGACAACCGGAAGAGATTTTAAAGCAAACAGGGACTGAAGAATTCATCGATAGACCAGAGAGTCGACTGTGTAAGAAAAAATGATGGCAATTTTTATCACATCAAACTACATATAATATTTCTTGAAAGGTTCGTATTGGCCTTGAATGATCAACTTTCTTTTGGCTTCACTCAGAACAGACGTAGCATTTTAGGGGGGAAGGGGTGTTGTAAGGTTTGGTACTATTCATTCAAATACAATGAATATTGTTACAGACTCTTTTTTATACATTCTCAAAACAAATACCTTTTTCTTATAGACATGATAATAATAATGCAATAGAAATTTTGTAATTTTTTATGATTCAGAAAACAAACCGTGCGATTTTCGTAGTACAGAACCCCGTTCACACTGATCATTTTATTCGCATTGCTGGTTTGGGATTTGGCGAAAAGTATAATCAACAAAAATTTATACCAGCCTTATGTACCTATTTGTTCGATTTTGCGTTCTTGAACAAAATTCGAAAAAAATTCCTTGCAAATTTCTCAAAAACAACATTTAATCATGCGGTTGAATACAAATGTTAATTGAACAACAAAAAATCTAGTAATTGGGTCCTAAAATTAAGCTTAAATTTGTGATATTATTGTTCACAAGAAAAATAAGCTTTACTAAGTACAATGACCCTTTGTACGACCGCAAAGGATTTAAAAGGGATTTTTAATTCAATTTCTAAAAATTCACTTCACGGCCCTTCTTGGCAGAAAAGCTCCTACTTGACAGCTCGATCCAGGGGGGGCATAGTTGATCCATCGGAAAAATGTTGTCTTGTCAAAAACTTTTTTTTGCATAAAAATGAATAAAAAAAAGTTATCAGAAATGGTTTTCAATCGTGTTTTTTACCGTTGTTCATAAAAATTGACAAAGGGCTTTACTACCCAATTTACAACATTTAATCAACAGTGAGATCATCAGCATACCCGAAAAAGCTGTTTGTTCGGTAAAATTGAGAAAGAAAATAACTGTTAGTCATGGAAAAAGGCTTTAGCGAAAATGATGATTAGGGGATATGCAAATTCGAGTAATTTTAAATTTAAATAAACGGCAATTGGCGTAAGTGTCATTTCGGGGAAACGGCATTCGGGGAAATGGCCGATTAGGGGAAATGGCATTCGGGGATATAGCCGATTAGGGGAAATGATATTCGGGGAAATGGCATTCGGGGATGTGGCTGATTAGGGGAAGTGGTATTCGGGGATGTGGCCAATTAGGGGAAATGATTTTCGGGGAAATGGCATTCGGGGAAATGTCATTCGGGGAAATGAGCTAGACCCATCATCGTTATCTCGGGAACTTATATCCAATTTTCGACGCTGAAAAAATTCAGCTCTTTTCAATAAGACTCTATTAAATTAATTTTAATTTCCAGCTCAATTTTTGGGGAGGGAAAAATAAATGTGTTTAGTCTTTTCGAATAGTTACTGTACACAGTAAAAAATCATTATAATATTATATTACCAATATAACATCTGGGAAAGGGTACATCTTTTATGTCAGAAAAAATGACAATTTTGACTGAAAAAGTGGCATTACACCAGAAAAGTGGTAAAATTACATATTTTCAGAGGTAAAATTACGCATTTTTCTGACATTAAAGATGTACCCCTTTCCTGATGTAACATTACCATATTTTTTTAACTGTGTATAAAATTATTGATGAAATGTTTTCAACCATATGTTTTGTAGCTATTTTTTTACTTTTTGATTATTTTTAACATATTCTTTATCCAGTGTATTTGATGACATTCTTGAAATAGCTTAAATTTATAGGTTTTTCAACATTTTTACCCACTGCCCAACCACAAACATCCCATGTTTTCCGCGCCACCAATCATCGCCCATCTGGCCTCATCTGACTCGGGGCAACTTCTGTTTATTAGCACGAAACGCCAACCTGGCCCAATAAATTTCTATCAACTCTCCACTACCAGAGTACCAGAGTGTGTCCCATACAGTAACTGACATTCGGCGTGGTAAAGAATCGCGCGCGGTCCTACCACAACATGACACGTATTAAGAGCAGAGTGCGCACTGGCTGGGCTGATTTATCGTCTGAAGGGAATTATTTATAGCCCTCCGGTGTGGGATCTCCCCTCCTGAGGCCACGTGGTGAATCCCTCGTCCCGTGGGTGGGTTGCGATTTTCACCCGCGGAAGCACTCTCCGGGTGCAATTAAAAAACATAGACTTTTAAGCTGCTGGCACGTACGCAACTCGTGGCCATTACTGTAGGGGCAATAGATCAACTCCACACGATGTTTGTTGTTCGGGAACCATGGAACCAGGTCAGGTTCGGACCCCACGCTGAAGCTGTTGACTTTATGAATAAACAAACTAGAGAACCAGAAAGAGCTGCGAATCTACACTGGTTTGGATGTGACCATCGATCGTGTTACTGATGGGGATGCTGTAGTTCTGTGGCCACCGGGTCGCGCCGCGAAGGGACCTCATAAATTTTCATAATAAAAAAAAACCCCACTGGATGGTTGAAATAAATCCTCTGCACTTTGGATGGACTATGTTGCAGGGCCGGAAAAAAAACGACGCAAACATTACACCAAATACACACGGGAGAGACACGTACGAAAAGGTCTGTGTGATACAGTGCCACATAGTGTGTTGGCCTGGTGGCAGATGTAACATAGGAGAGCACACCGTACTCAGCCTGACCGGTCGGGAGTTGGACAGTGCCGTGGTATGTGTCCTACAGACTGCTGGGATGTTGTGAAGGTACGTACGTCGTACCTGTTCCAACGGGCGCAAAAAAAACTAGCTGGTCATTTGTTTTAATTTATGAAGATGCTCCAAAGCATGCGTAATGGCTGGGTATACTGGGACAAAACGAGGGGGAAAGCGGGTAAAATGAGGTTGAATGTATAAAATACATTTGGTTAATATTCCGGTCACAAAGTTGATTGTGATATCTTCAATTAGTTTTTGTAGTGATTTCCAATCACAATTAAAAGCTGCGAATCTTCATTCTAAATAATTCGGAAGAGTTGAATTACTTGCGTATTATCTAATGTTATCAAATTTGGTTGGTCAATTCAATATTAATATTAACTAATTCAACATTATCTTGTTCCTCTACAGACCAACCCCGCTTCTAATCGGGCTTCGATCTAAAAATTCGCAAAAATAAAACATTTTTTTCAAACAATTATGATCTTTAAAAAGCATTGCAATTCTTTGATTTTTAGGGTTGGAAGTCTGACTTGTTTTATGTGACTCTGTTAATGTTTCAAAAAATGTCATTTTTTAAGGGTCAATTTTGGCTGTGTTTTTTACTTACATTTTCTACATTTTAAGTAAAAAGAAGTATGCAGTAATTTTTTTAGTGTCCCAGACTATGCTTCTACGCATTTTTTTTACAATTTGAATGATAATTCTATAGCAAAAAAATGTGGCAAACAAGCAAAAAATTGAAAAAAATGAATGATAAAATATACAAAAATAGAAAGGCAAAATGTTATGATAAGAATTGTAGAAAATGCCAAATACGACCTTAAACAAGATAAATGCTGATTAAAATACTGAAAATAAAACAATAAAAACATATAACAAGAGAAGTAAAATTTTTCGTAGAAAAATAGTTGCTCAAAATGACGAGAAAAAAATATAAAAAAAATGGGTAGTAGAGGGTTAAGAAGTTGCTTTGACACATATTTGAATATATTTTTAATTTATTCAACAGAATTTAATTTTTGTAATTGCTTTTTCGAAAGTAATTAACAAGCTTCCCTGCACCGTGCGGTACACGCGGTTCAACTGTACCTCGGGTTTGCTTTGCGCCTGCTTTGTTCGGTTTACACCCGTACCCGACTCACACGAACCGAGGGTATTTTGGTTCATCGTACCAGCGCACCACGACACTCTCGGTTTGCCGCGTCGGTTTTGTGTCTGGCACTCACCCTTGGCATGAACCCGGTATATGAGCCAAGGTGCTTCACTCGTCACGAGCCGAGGTACGTGTCGTGGTACGCGCTGGCGGTACAAAACGGGTTCAATACCACGACACGTACCACGGCACGCTGTGTTCATGCCATGGGTGAGTGCCAGACACAAAACCGATGGGGCGAGCCGAGAGTGTCGTGGTGCGCTGGTACGATGTACCAAGATACCAATACAAAAATGGGTTCAGGCACGTACCGAAGCTAGAAAACCAAACCCGCGGTGTGCGTTGGCACTGGCGCATGGGAAGCTTGGTAATTAATTGCAATATTTGTTTGAATCTTTTTATTATTAATAACAATTATACCGGGTAATAAAAAAAACCTTTAAAAAAGAAAACCTGGAAAGTTAAATTTATTTTATAAACATTACTCATGCATTTTTGTGGCTGGTTTCTCATCAATATTTGATGTAAAATATTCACACTACAATAAAAATCAAGGAAATTTTGCAAATAGTTTGTTGTTTGCTGATTTTATTAAGAGAACAGTTGAAAACAACAAACTGGAAAATTTCTAAATCAAATAAAAAAAATGTCGATTTTAAATTTTAGACGGATTTATTTATCAAAATTCAGCAAAAAAGCTATTTTGATTAACACTTTACTGGAAAAAGTTAAAAAAGTCAATTGTGCTTATGACATTTTCTCAAAACAAGTTTATTGAAATACTAAATATTGGTAATTAAAAGCTTTCAAACATAAAAAATAAAATAAAACATGAAAAAATATGTTTTTATCAACTCTTTAAAATAACAATCAATATGTAGGCACTGTATCTCCTTGGGTAATTCTCCGCCAACTCACACAGCAGTTGCCCCGACCTCTTTTCGATTTGCGTGAAACTTTGTCCTAAGGGGTAACTTTTGTCCCTGATCACGAATCCGAGGTCCGTTTTTTGATATCTCGTGACGGAGGGGCGGTACGACCCCTTCCATTTTTGAACATGCGAAAAAAGAGGTGTTTTTCTATAATTTGCAGCCTGAAACGGTGATGAAATAGAAATTCGGTGTCAAAGGGACTTTTATGTAAAATAAGACGCCCGATTTGATGGCAGATTCAGAATTCCGAAAAAACGTATTTTTCATAAAAAAAACACTAAAAAAGTTTTAACAATTCTCCCATTTTCCGTTACTCGACTGTAAAAAAATTTGGAACATGTCATTTTATGGGAAATTTAATGTACTTTTCGAATCTACATTGACCCAGAAGGGTCATTTTTTCATTTCGAACAAAATTTTTCATTTTCAAATTTCGTGTTTTTTCTAACTTTGCAGGGTTATTTTTTAGAGGTAACAATGTTCTACAAAGTTGTAGAGCAGACAGTTACAAAAATTTTAATATATAGACATAAGGGGTTTACAAATAAATATCACGAGTTATCGCGATTTTACGAAAAAAAGTTTTGAAAAAGTTGGTCGTCATCGATCATGGCCGTTCATGGTCACCCGCGACAGACACGGACGACGAAACAAAGAGAAACGCAAAAAGTAACTTTTTCAAAACTTTTTTTTTCGTAAAATCGCGATAACTCGTGATATTTCGAAGCAAACCCCTTATGTTTACATATCAAAATTTTTGTAATTGTCTGCTCTACAACTTTGAAGCAAATCGTTAAACTCTAAAAAATAACCCTGCAAAGTTAGAAAAAACACGAAATTTTAAAATGAAAAATTTTGTTCTAAATGAAACAATGACCCTTCTGGGTCAATGTAGATTCGAAAAGTACATAAAATTTCCCATAAAATGACATGTTCCAAAAATTTTTACAGTCAAGTAACGGAAAATGAGAGAATTTTCAAAACTTTTTTAGTGTTTTTTTCGAAATTCTGAGTAAGTCATCAAATCGGGCGTCTAATTTTACATAAAAGTCCCTTTGACACCAAATTTCTATCTCATCACCGTTTCAGACTGCAAATTATTGAAAAACACCTCTTTTTTCGCATGTTCAAAAATGGAAGGTCAAGTCACGAGTTATCAAAAAACGGACCTCAGATTCGTGATCAGGGACAAAAGTTACCCCTTAGGACAAAGTTTCACGCAAATCGAAGAGTGGTCGGGGCAGCTTTTCCCGATTTGGTGTGAGTTGGTAGAGAATTACCCCTTTTGAAAAACTGAAGTGTTCAAATTTGTTGCAGTTTTTCGTTGGTATTTAATTTTGTGTTATTTTCTTTTGATTCCTTTTGTATCAATAACTATTTTGCATTATTTCATCTAAAAAATGCAGGGGATGTCCATATAAATGTTTTATTAAAATATAAAAAAATCTGGAGAAGGGATTTTCTGTTTGACTTGGTAAATGATTTAAATGCTAGTAAAGTAAAAATAATTAAAATCAGAAAAAAATACATTTTGGTTATTTTTTTGAACACAAATTATAGATCTTAAAACTGTTAACCTCATTGATTTTAATTTTTATATATGTTTTTGCAGAAAATAAATGCCAAATATTTTTTGGACAAATTATAAAATTCAAAATAAATACCTTAATGTTGAAATCAAGTCTATTTTTTCAATATTACTCTAGACCTTTGGAATTTTTTAACACTTGTAGCACTAACGGGGTCAAAACTTACGCGAAGCACCAAGGAGGGAAAAAAAAGGTTGGAAATGCAACTACTTCAAAAACTGAACCGATTTTGGATGATTCTTGTTGCATTAAATCCGGAAGGATGTCAAGAATCACCTCCAAAAAGTTAGATCCAAAACGGATGCGTCTACACTGAGTTACAATAAAAAAGGCATTTCCAACTTTTTTTCCAAGGGTTCAGAGAGCCGGTAAAGTTGCATTTTCGACTTTTTTGACCCCGTAGGGGTACAAGTGTTAAAGATGGCATTATTTTACATTAAAATCAAAACCATAAGTTTCTAAACTTTTAGCATTGAAAAAATTGAGTATCTCCAAAAAACCTATTTAATAAAAACAGTTGTCATATTTGTAAGACGACTTGTGTTGACAAACCGGCTATTTAAAATTATTTTTGCAATTCCGTCGTAAAACTATTTACTTTTCCTGTCATTCTTGAACGACGAAATAGCCTACTTTTCTGTACCAAAAATAACAGAATCAAATAGCAACACTTTTCAAAATAAATGCTGAAAAGTTCTACTTTTCAGCACTCAAATGGGTGCTGAAAAGTTGAACTTTTCAGCACTTGTTTCGAAAAGTAACACTTTTCAACATTTTTTTGATTTAAACGATTTATTGACAAAATACATGAAAAATGGACATAAAATTTCACTCAGTGTGTGTTTTTTGGAATTGCAAAAAATGTTGTATGGAACTCGTTGCAAAACTTGATTTTTTCAGCACTCTTCGTATTTATCCAACTCGGTGAACCTCGTTGGATAAATGTACGACTCGTGCTGAAAAAATCCTCTTTTTGCAACTTGTTGCATAAACTACTATTATTGCTGAAAAAAAATCGAATGACTAAATGGCCTACTTTTCTTCTCGTCAAAAAAAAAAAAAACAAAACTGAAATGTACCTTCAGCATCCACTAGAGTGCTGAAAATATCAACTATTCAGTATTTAAATCGAAAAGTCATACTTTTCGATACTGTTTCGGAGTTTGATATTTTTAGACGCTGAATATAATTCAAAACAAGTTTTTTTTGGTTCCAAAGCACTCGTCGTGTTTATCCGATTCAGTAAACCTCACAAATTATTATTTCGCAATCCCATATGATCAATATTACAATTTGCTGATTTTTCGAAAAATTAAGTAAAAAATCAGATCAAATCCTATTTTTCATTAATATTTTAAAATGAAATCAATCTATTAAAGACCGACAGTTTCACCCGATGCAGCCCTTTTAACAGCAACGCCACTATGACCATGCTCCACTATGAAACAAAGCTCCAAAGTAGTCCCGTGGGACTAATCCTTTCCGCGTGTCAGCTGGATTTGTAACATTTTTGTCCTTTCTGGAACCTCCGTGAAAAAGTATTATGATCCCATTTTGAATTATGGAACTTTTAAACATTAGTTGCACAGTGAGCAAGATGTGTTTCAACGCAATTTATCCTCAGCAAATTGGTATGCTCAAAGGTATGTCATTAGCTCAAAAAATAACTGAGGTCGTTACCAGTCCAGTCAGCGCTTAAATTTGGCAACCGAGCAGCATCATATTCCTCCCCTTTGCACAAAGGTATAGTTGTAATAATTCCCCAAGAACCACAACAAGTCCATTCTTGGCCAAGTTCTTCTTCTCAACTTCAAAACAGCACAAAACATGAAGCATGTGCGAAGCCGCTAGCAAAAAATGAAACTCCAACTCTTTTTTTTTCTCTCAACTTTTTCTCTCCACCTGGTTTATTCGCGCGTTCTTCATCTCTGAGTTGTTTTTTTCTGCCTTCTAGTTTCGCCGAACAACATACATTTGGAGGTTCAGAAGAAAAAGAGAGTTAAAGTACTTCTTTTTTGCAAGCCTCTGGCAGCCGTTTTCGTTTTGTTGCAATTCATATTCCGGGTCGGCCCCATTGTTTTGTGCGAAACTTGTACTTGAATTTATGCTGCTTTCCTTCATGTTTGAAGCGTTCCCCCCTGCAGTTGTGCGAGGTCTTCTTTGAAAAGTTCTTGGACGGTGGTGAAACTGACCAATGGTCAGAGATGAATTTGAGGTTTAAAGATTTTTGTTGATTTTTTTCTACTAATTTGAAAGTTTTCTTGTTTTCAAAAAGTTCTGATGTCTTTAAAACAAATATTTTTCATGAAAAACTTCTAGATACAACCCTGTGATGACCAACCGGTCATTCAACAAGATCCAACAGGTACTGGACCTCCTCTACCAGGAATAATTGCTCGCATGCAGTTCAGCTGGAGTCGTTGTGCAGAATAACAAGTACCATCCAAGTTTTGTCCCCTAGGCCACCACGAGCCACATCAGATCTTGACCACAACTGCCCTCAAGAACGTCGTCGCCGTCGCCGATAACGTCGATACGGTCCAACCTCCTGTCGTTACACCGAGACTGTAACCGCCCTTCAAAGTGGCCAGTCAGCCAGCCAAGAACAGAACTTCATTGTCCACAAACTGCAATTTCCCGTTCGGGCGTCCTTTCATGAAGACCGGCTTGATTGGCTTCTTCGTCGTCTTCTTGGCTACCACCACCAGAGAGGTAGTCGATACAAATCGGAGGAACCGGTTCTCGCGGGGACAATGGGCTCGCGGGTTATCCCGGCAAGTCGAGGAGAAGCTCCCTGCTCTAAATTCAGCTGTGATCGGTGTGATTACCCAACCTGCACTCACCTCAAGCTGTGCTTGGCGATGTCGACCGGCAGAACTGCTCAGAACTTGTTGTAGCGCTATGGCACTCAAAGGGCTTTCCGGTAAAATTACACAGAGAAAAATACTTGGCAATTGATTTCAAAATCATTGAATTTTAAATTTTAAAATGTTTTTTTTTTTCCGTGTCATCAAATGCAACACGCTGACGACGTCCCGTCGTCATCGCCGTCGTCTACACCGTTTCAGGTCATCCGGACGATATGTGGTCCTCCTGTGCCGGTGAAGAAAACTTGTCCCCTGCATCCTCTTCCTCCCGTAAGCCCCACGATATCGGTTCTATATTGGGTACGAGACCACAAATATGCTGAGAGCCAACCAAGGGCAGGTTTCAGTTGAGGGAAGAGGATATTTCCAAGAATTTCCACGTTCAACGTGACGTTATCGAAAAAAAGTGAGGCGGTTTTTTGTTCTTGTTTTCTTTGCAGTTAGATTTACTTTAGGTTTTTTTGTGTGTTATTTTGAAGTAAAAAATGACCTGGAAAAAGAGGAAGGAAGTTTGCCACGTTTTAGAAAAATGCTGGTTTGAAAATGTTGTTGAACGACATCTGCTGGCAGGATTAAAAGTTTTTGCCACCCTTTTCTCGAAACTTTGAAAGTGCTGACAGATTTTGTAGGTTATGTGCTGGTAAGAGGATTTTTTCTTATCAGATTGAAAATGTTGAAGAGAGTTGTTGAAGGTTTTTTATGAATTTCCAACCCTCACCAAACCTTGTAACTTATCTTGTCAGTTTTATTGGCTCCGTAAACGGAAACACGTTTTTTTACAGGTCAAATGCACATCCTGCAAAGTCAAGATCCAATCCAATCACGAGGAACCAAGCAAGGTTGTGAACCATTTGTTCCATAAATCATGCCGTTTCACTGCCTGAAGGCACGCGAAACCGTTTTATTTGACCTGCCCATGCCATGCCATCCATGATCCCGTGTAGCTCATCTCTTTTTTTAGTAAAAGAGTTTTGCTTAGCTACGACCATGTTGACCCTTGTACGTGGACAGTGAAGAGAATGATTGTTTAAAAATTGGGAACTATTTTAAAACATAACTTGTAAATGTAAAATTATTTAAATTTAAGCTAATTTTGATTTCATATTTTTTCTAGATTTTCTCAAAATTACGATCATTATTCACAAAATGTCATGGGTTGAATTTTAGTTTTACCTATCCATTTTTATTTTGTGTAATTTTTATTCTGTTTTTTTTTTCTTCAAACAAAAAGTGTACTTTGATAGTGTTGCCAATTTTTAAAGTCAGGATTTTGTCAAGCGTCAGAAATAAAGATTAAAAATTAGATTAACTGATGAAAAATCCCTATTTTTATTAAAATAGTGCTTTTTACCTTGTAGAAAGTGTGATCGTGAAAAAAATTAAGGAATCTTTTTTTTAATCTTCGATCATTTCAATGTAATTATGGATTTTTTTTAGGAAACTATAACATGTTTTTTAATATTTTTTTTGGAGAGTGTAGAAAGAGAGAGAGAGAGAGTGTTAAAAAATCTATATCACTGCAATGTTATGTTTTCAATATTGGGTTTAAATCACTAACGTGCACAGGGTGGGGCAACATGGGGCTACTGCCCCACCATCCACAGAAATTTGTTCTAAATTTGGACAGGGGGTATCCACAAATGACGTATTTTTCAAAACGTGCATATTATTGCCCCACCTTCCTCAAAGAGCTGGTCAATAAAAAAAAACAAACCAGTTTTCGAAAAAATAATATAAAATTTACTATATCATATTAGTAGGAGTTCCTCTATCAGTTCTAGAGTTTTAGTTAATTTTTCAATTGACTACTTGAAAATATCACAAAACTTTGTGTTTTCAAAAAAACATTGGGACCATCCACAAACCACCTGGACACTTTTTTTGGAAATCTCAGCTAACCCCCCCCCCCCCTCCATCCTTTTAATGGAGCGTGGACAATCGCCAACCCCCCACACCCTTAAGTTGTCCACGTGGTTTATGGATGGTCCCATTCAATAATTTCATGATTTTTGTTTAAATCGAATCAAAATTTCAAAACTCTTCAGTTTCCAAAATTACTTAGACTTTAGTCTTGAGCTATTTTTTATGAGATTTTTTATGTGTATTCTATTCTTATGATTTTTTTTATTTTTTTTTTGAGTCTATGTTTCACCTATGCATGGCTCCATACAATTTTGCCAAGTGTCCATACAAAAATGCTACGTAAATATTCGGAAATCTGTAGCTTTTGAAGAAATTTTGTGATCAGTTTGATATCTTCGGATAAGGCGACAAAGATTCAGGAAAAAACAAATTATAATTTTTTTTACAAATCAATTTCACAAAATCCAAATTTTCTAATTTTTGAAGCTTTTTGATATGTTTATAGGACTTAAAAGCCATAGAAAAGCATGGACAACATTTGAACAATTTTTTTTCTGGAAAAATAGAAATTTTACCCGAAACTTTTTTCTGATTTCAGATATTAATGTGACATCAAATTTGCAATACTCTACAGATTTTGTGGAAAAGTGCACCGCTTGCAGGATATAACCACTTAAAGTTTGATTTTAACTAAAAAATTGCAGTATATTTATTTTTTTAGATATTGTCCATGAATGTCCGCTTCTGTTTTTCTTTGTCTTTATTTTTGATAAGTTGAAAAAACCAATAAAATTGTTAAAGAGACATTGATGATTGGATTTCTAAATGCTTAAATACAGCGAATTAAAAAATTAAATAAGAAAATTCAACAATTTTTCTACAACTAATGATTTATTTTAAATTTAAAAAAATGTAACAGTTGAGTTCTCTGATCTTATCGAGAAAATATTTAAAAAACAATTTTAATCAACTCTAACGTTTCACAAGTGCGTAATATTGAACATTTTACATTTTTAAATTGTTAATTGGGTAATTCTCTACCAACTCACACGAAATCGGGAAAAGTTGCCCCGACCCCTCTTCGATTTGCGTGAAACTTTGTCCTAAGGGGTAACTTTTGTCCTTGATCACAAATCCAAGGTCCGTTTTCTGATATCTCGTGACGGAGGGGCGGTACGACCCCTTTCATTTTTAAGCATGCGAAAAAAGAGGTGTTTTCAATAATTTGCAGCCTGAAACGGTGATGAGATAGAAATTTGGTGCCAAAGGGACTTTTATGTAAAATTAGACGCCCGATTTGATGGTGTACTCAAAATTCCGAAAAAAAAAACGTATTTTTCATCGAAAAAAAAAAACACTAAAAACTTTTTAAAAATTCTCCCATTTTCCGTTACTCGACTGTAAAAATTTTTGGAACATGTCATTTTAAGGGAAATTTAATGTACTTTTTGAATCTACATTGACCCAGAAGGGTCATTTTTTCATTCAGAACAAAATTTTTCATTTTAAAACTTCTTATTTTTTCTAACTTTGCAGGGTTATTTTTAAGAGTGTAACAATGTTCCACAAAATTGTAGAGCAGACAATTACAAAATATTAATATGTAGACATAAGGTGTTTGCTTATAAACATCACGAGTTATCGCGATTTTACGAATAAAAGTTTTGAAAAAGTTACTTTTTGCGTTTCTCTTTGTTTCGTCGTTCGTGTCTGTCGCGGGTGACCATGAACGGCCATGATTGATGACGACCAACTTTTTCAAAACATTTTTTTCGTAAAATCGCGATAACTTGTGATGTTTAGAAGCAAACTCCTCATGTCCATATATCAAAATTTTTGTAATTGTCTGCTCTTAAACTTTATAGAACATTGTTACACTCTAAAAAATAGCCCTGCAAAGTTAGAAAAAATAAGAAATTTTAAAATGAAATTTTTTGTTCTAAACGGAACAATGACCCTTCTGGGTCAATGTAGATACGTAAAGAACATTAATTTTCCCATAAAATGACATGTTCCAAAAAATTTTAGAGTCGAGTAACGGAAAGTGGCAGAGTTTTTAAAACTTTTTTAGTGTTTTTCGATGAAAAATACGTTTTTTCGGAATTCTGAGTAAGGCATCAAATCGGGCGTATAATTTTAAATAAAAGTCCCTTTGACACCAAATTTCTATCTCATCACCGTTTCAGGCTGCAAATTATTGAAAAACACCTCTTTTTTTCGCATGTTCAAATATGAAAGGGGTCGTACCGCCCCTCCGTCACGAGATATAAAAAACGGATCTTGAATTTGTGATCAGGGACAAAAGTTACCCCTTAGAACAATGTTTCACGCAAATCGAAGAGGGGTCGGGGCAACTGCTGTGTGAGTTAACGGAGAATTACGCAATTTGAAAAAAAAAAATGTTTTCTTAAAGATTAGGCAATTTTCCATTTGTTTATTTCTATGAGACTTTGAAAACTCATCTTCAACGGTGCACGTTAGCGTTCTGATGGATCAATTAATTTTTAGCCTGAAAAAAATTGAATTCATGGTTTTATTAAAATAAATAATTACATTTTTTTTTAATTTTCTATGAAACACGTTAAAGCTGTTAAATCTCAAAATCTGGCAAAGATAAAGATAAATCTTTATTCTAGATGACTCTTGAAAAATCTGGCATTCACAAATTGATCCTGCAATCTGGTAACCCTAATCAGATCTGTTTTTGACTTAAGAAAATTAAAATAAAATATAAAATTAAACTAAGAGCGTCTCTACTTTATTCCTATTATAAAAAAAAAAACTGAGTTTCCCCAACCCTGGAATTGGTGATGATCTAATTTCGTGTAAAGCCACTATAAATCGAACTCTGTAGCAAAAAAGGAAATAAAAACTGCGCATCATCCGAAGTGGGGACCAGGACCAGGAGTGTCCACTGGCGGCATTACGAGTTCGATTTTATGACCCTCAAGTTATGGGCATTAAGCACGTCCAAGGGGGAGATATTTCCGATGACGACGATTTTTTTTTGGTTAGGGAGTGCGATATTTATACGATTTTTATTTTGAAAGCCAGTTGAGAGGTGTTGGACACGCGAATAAAGTTGTGCAGAGATAATGTACGAGATCTCTCGGATTGGGAAATTGAGTTCTGAACGCGACGAGCGGATTTTAAGTCCTGCGGCTTTGGGTTAGTGGAATAAATTTACTTTATGGGATGCTTAACCTTAAAAAAACATGTGTGGAGGTGTTGGAAATGTCGTTAAAAAAAATGGACAAGAGGTCACCCTGGACCACCGTCGGCGTTGAGCGATGGTTTTTTGTTGCAAATTTCACCAGTCAGAACCCAACGAATTATCAAATTTGCATGGATAAATCATCGGTCAACGCAAAAAACAAGAATTCAATTTGCATTCATTTTCAGGCTTAACCCAAAAACAAAGAACTCAAAACTGCTCAATTTCAGATTAGCATAACACAACACACACACATACAATTCAAGTTTCGAGCTTTTAACTTTTTGGAATAATTTTCACGCTTTCGAGAGCATCAAATCATTTCGGGATTCAAATCATTCCACCATTAATAACGTCGGTTATGAATGTGATTAAAAAATTTTGGGGAAGAGGATAACACATGAATACAAACAAGGGGGACATCAAATGTGACTTTTTGTCGCTCTCGGGATAAACAGAGCGAATAAATACATGTGGGAACCCGAAATGTCGAAAGGATAAATATGGAGGTCCTTTTTTGTGTGTTTGTGGACATTTTGGGTGGGAAAAGGAAATCGTTTGTCAAATTTGACGGTGATGAGGAGCAACGATGACGATGGGGAAGTGATGTTTGTGTTTGGCTTGTTCTGCGTGCCGTCCAGATGAATTATGAATTAATTTGTTTCGCAAGCACTGTGACCGACATATTTGGACAGGTACTCACGCAATGTTTGTGTTAAAATCGTTGCTTACACAGTACAAATCAATTCATGACCAAGTAAAATCACATGTTGAAAATGTGGTCAGAATGAGAAATAAAGGTCTTCAAACGTATAATGGGGCCATCCACAAACCACGTAAACACTTTATGAAGGGGAAATTTAGGAAAAATGTCCGCTTGGTTAATGGATGGTCCCAATACAGTATTACGTGAAAAAATGATGCACACAGCGCTTCCACGTCAAATTAATAGGATCCAGATTAAAAATTCTCCAATTTAGCTTATATTTGCCCTAACAGTTCCTTGGTCCAAAAAACATTTTTTTCAGTGTGGTCTAATCCGATTTGAGGTAATAAAAATGGCGTTTTTATCGATTTTTGTAAAAACACATTTTTCAAAAAATCATATCTACGGAACAGCTGAACCAATTTTGTGCTTGCAACATTTTTAAAGAAACGACAATACCTGGCTGGAATTTTAAAGAAAAGAAAAAGAAAAATTGTTAATAATTAGACATTAAAAAAAGACATAGCTGAATTTGCTTACATATCAAATGCAAACTTTGAGTGCTAATTTGAATATCTCGAGATCAAAGAGCTCACCGCTGAAAACTTTTGATAGGGTTGGCAAATCTTTAATGTTTTGAAAGCGTTAGAAAGGTCTTTCGATTACCTACCCAACGACACGTCACATGATAGATCTGGACATCGTTTTCATCAAAAAATCTGAGATCTGGCCTTCAAAAAGTGCATAAATAACACTTAAGTGCTTATAAATTTTGATAGGGTTGTCAGATTTACAATGTTTTGGATGCGTTGGAAAAGAAATACCTTTCTAAAAATATATAACATGCCGGGTTTACTTACAAAAACCACCCTTTTTACAATCTTCCGGACTTATGTTAAAATCGTTTTTTTTAGCATAACTTTTGAAGTACTTAACTAAACTGCATAATTTTTAATAGCGACTTATGGGACCCCAAGACGGATCGAATGACGCCAAAATGGACAAAATCGGTTAAGCCAATGTTGATATAATCGAGTGACAATTTTTTGATCAACATCCCACCACACACACAGACATTTGCTCAGATTTTGATTCTGAGTCGATAGGTATACATGAAGGTAGTCTAATTGAGAAGTTCAGTTTTCGAGTGATTTTATAGCCTTTCCTCAGTAAGGTGAGGAAGGCAAAAAACAGTTTTTTGTTTATTTTTTTAAAATAGTGTAAATCCTTAACCATCTTCGAAAGAAACATAGTTATTAGAAAAGTTAAGAAATTTCTCAACAATTTGCTTAATAGTTTCTTCCAACTTTTAAGTGCTTTTTTAAGTTTTTCCCAATTAACCCTCAATTTTTCAAATCTTGGAAATCATTGATCAGGTTGGAAATGTTAAAAGGTGAAACATAAATGTTGTTGTTTTTTTTCAATTTTTGGAAAAGGAATATATTTAGATTATATTTACCGAAATTAAAAATGCAGCAAAAAAAAATTGGAGTTTAGCCCTTTTAATTTGTTAGACTTGTTTTTAAAAGTATTTAAATATTTTTTCAGGGGTTGAGAAAATTGCACAAAATATCATCGACTGAAAATGTATGGTCAATTGGAATAAGAATTCAAAAAAGCAAATTTTAGGTAATTTTCATTCTTTGCAAAGCCATATCTGAGCAATCCAAATTCGAATCATCTTTGTCCAAAAAGCAAATTGTAAAAAATGTTCTCAGGTTTTTGAATATATTTTTTCCGAAATGGACAAGGATAGATTTTTTTACAATTTATTAAAAAATAAAGAATTTGTTGAATAATTTAACTAAAAATTGGCTATAACTCAAAAACGGTATGCTTAACAAAAATTTACAAGAATACCTTTCGATTTAAATTTTAAATTTTCATCAAAAATTTCACTTAGATTTGTATTATCGATAATTTTTCACAAATCATAACTTGGCCAAAAACAAAACGTCTTTTTGTCTAGTTTATGTGATAAAGTTAGGCCGATGCAAATATTCAAAAAAATAAAAAAATATAAAAATTTAAATAACAAGCCATAGTCTTCACATTCAAATGAAAAAAGTGTTTTAAAATGCATTTAACACTAGTTCAGTTGTTTTGCAATCATTAGTTTTCCAAAAATCTAAGATCTGACAAAAACAAAAATTGTATAAAAAAAAAAAGATTTTGCATCGAAAATTTTCAAAAAAATCTTAAGATTTTTTAATAAACCCAAACATGCTAAAAATAATTTAAAACGCAGAAGAATGTATTTTAATTTGATTTCAGCTGGTTGCACTTGAATTTTCATTGAAATTTTGAAGTTTATTGTAAAAATATTTTTTTTGCCCCCTGATTTTTCGGGCAAATTTTGAAGGGGGGGGGGGGGGGGCGGTGACAAAAACTTTTTAAAATATTTGTACCAGCCTTATTGAAAAATTGTATTTTTTAAAGACTAACTATTTTTCTGAATATTCCAAATTTGAAGCTACAACTTTGCCCAAAACACCAACTCGATCAGAAAATATGCTCTTGAGATACAGTTTTTGTAAAGTTTACATAGCCCTTTCTATAGACACCGGACAATTTCCATATTTGTATGGATACTTGTCTGAAAAAAACTAATGATGTTAAATGGCATTTTTGAATGTAGACATTTTCAAACAATCAAAAATCTGCAAATTAAGGATATTAAATTTGCATTTTCTTAAATTAAAAAATCAATAAAATCCACATTTCAAATAGCTAAGAAATTTGGTCGAACTGTGTAGTTGGCCACGTGCATTATTTGCACGCAAATATTTCGCAAAAACCAAACGAAAAAATCTCATCTGACAAAATTGGCTTATCACTGTCGGCGAATGCGATTGACTTTTCGAACGAAATTGTTTGCCAAAATAACGATTCATGTGCGTGCTTTCAACTGCAAATATTTGATTTTCACGTGCATGTGAAATAATATATCTGGTTGAATATTGCTGATTTTCGGTTTGCATGTCAGTTGTGGCCCCAAGCCTTTGATGTTGGTTGGCGGTTTGTGGTTGATGTTGTTGGACTTTGTGGTATACAATCATTTAAACTAGGGGAAAAACAGAAATAAAAAGTGTGACTTTTTAAGTGGTACATTAAAAAAAAGGAATTAACAATATTATTAAAAAAGATATTTTAAGTAACTAAATTTGCTCATCAATCTTCCCACTTCAACCCAGTACAAATTGTGTCAAGTTGATGAAGAACTTGTCCACGAGACTGGAACGCGTTTAGAGTTTTTCTTTATGTTTTGCTCTTTTTTTGGTGCTAATTAAGTGAGTCAGATGCGAGAAACGAAGCTCGCAAGCTGTCAACTGTCGCAACAATTAATTACGACTCAAACGAGACAGAATGATATTTTGCTGGTTTAACTTTAAATCTTAAATAAGTTTGAAAATTTAATGATTTTATTGTTTTTTTTTTATAAAAATAACAAATCCAACAAACAAAATATTCTCCAGCAAATTTCTGGTCTAGTACCCTTAAGCCACAGTCATAACAATTCGACTGGCTGAACATTGCCGACACACGTAAAAGTTAGAAAATATTTTTCCGGACAGAAAAAAAAACAACTGAAGCATCCCTTTTCTCCCCGCAGGCTTCACGATGTTTTCCTCTTTTGTGAAATCTGTCGCTCTATAAATTTCCACTTTACGCTGATGGCTTTTGGCTGAGGGCCAACAAAAAATGGGTCCAAAAAAAAGTTTCCGGGAAAATGCATTTCCTGACGAAGGACTGGAATGTTGGCGCAAATTTTGCTGGTGGAACTATTTTTTTTTATTTTGTGTGGAGCATAACCGATGGTGTTGAATTAGAAAAGTGAGATAGCTTCCAGTTAGACAATTGTGGCCGCAATTTGTTTGTCGTTTTGGCTTTAATATGCGTTTTTAGATTGAAGTGTTATTTCTACAGATATTAAGCCTTTTAAGGTTCTATTTTCTGCTGACAAAATTCATTTATTTTTATAACTTGCGCCTTAGCTTCTTTCAAAATTTATTCAGCAATTCAATCAATAACTGTTTTTCACATTTCCATGTCAAAAACTACAAAACCACCAGCATTCGATGTACTCAGCTGGATGTTTATTCCTCACTTTAGCTCTATCGTTAACAAGCACAGGTCATCACTCGCGTTTCCAATCCGCTTATTGACGGCGTATTTGAGCACTTACGATTCGCGGCTGCTCTCAACACCTGTCGATGGCACTAAATTGCCCACATTTCTACCCCTCAAGCTTAGCCCCCCCAATCAACACACGGTGCGATTTCATGCAGCTTATCATACCGGCGTGGTAATTTTAATTGACTTACATCAACATCGATTTTTCATATTTTTCTCCTCTGATTGGAAAAGGGAAAAAAGACGTTCCCCAAGGGGGGGTTTGACAGTCGACCAATATCTGGTTACCGACATCGGAGGGGTCTCGCGAGGGCAAATAAGCCCGATATGGTGTGAAAGAAAGCTTACTTAAAGCTAGTTAGCCCCGTGTGTGACGACAACTCTCTCGACAACGTTGTCAATTTAGATGCTTCAGATCGCGCGCTGATGATGGCTGGTTAAAAATAGCTCGCTGCAACTTGTGAGGACTTGGATAATTATCAAGCTGGCAAGCCCCTTTTCTAGACTGGTATCATTTTTCATTTCTCGCTCAAGTTGACAGCTGTTGCGAGCGGCGTAGACACGCGACATTTCCAGTGAAATTAAACTTTTCATTTCACTCGGTTGAGATGGGTTTGCTTTGCTTTTGGATTTTGATATTTGAGTCTATTTCACAGCAAATTATTATTCTGTATTGTTCAAAGTTGTAAGATACGAGCAATTCTCTACTAAAACCGGAAATGGATTTTATTTGTATTTTTTTATTTGGCTCAAACTTTGTGGGGGCCTTCCCTACGACCAAAGAATCTATTTTGTGTCCATACAATTTTGGCAGCTGTCCATACAAAAATGGTATGTAAATATTCAAACAGCTGTAACTTTTGAGTGAATTTTCTGATCAATTTGGTGTCTTCGGCAAAGTTGTAGGTATTGTTGAGGACTTTTGAGAAACAAATAGGTACACGGAAAAAAAATTTGCAGATTTTTTAATCAACTTTTTTTAACTAAAACTCAATTTCCCAAAAAAACGTATTTTTTGATTTTCGAGATTTTTTGTTATGTTTTAGGGGACAAAAATCCGCAACTTTTGAGCCATAGAGAAACATGGTCAAAAAATTTGCCGCCGAGTTATGTATTCTTGAAAAAATAGTGATTTCTGGAAAAAATCGAAGTTTCATGCAAAAACAAGTTTGACATTATTTTTTAATGCTAAATTGAATTTGCAATCGAAAAGTACTTTACAGATTTTTTTATAAAGGGCTCCGTTTTCCAGATATAGCCATCGAAAGTTTGATTTTAGCGAAATATTTGCAGTTTTTCAATTTCAAAAAATAGTGACCATTTGTGACCATTTAAAAAAAAAAATTGAGCAGTTCACAAAATTTGCTAGAAAATTGTCTAAGAGACATTGAAGATTGGACCTCGGGTTGCTGAGATAGTGCCGCTTTAAGAAAAAGAAACACGAAAATTGAAGTTTTCTTAATCTCACCAAAAAACACACCATTTTCTAATGACGATATCTCAGCAACTAATGGTTCGATTATCAATGTTAATACATGAAACATTCGTAAAATTTTCCGATCTTTTCGAAAAAAATATTTTGAAATTTTTTAAATCAAGACTAACATTTTAAAAGGGCCAAACATTGAATATTACGCCCGTTTAAAATGCTAGTGTTGATTTAAAAAAAATCAAAATATTTTTTTCGAAGAGATCGGAAAATTTCAATAATTTTACTTGTATTAAAATTGATAATCGGACCATTATTTGCTGAAATATGGTCCTTAGAAAATGGTGGGTTGTTTTGGTGAGATTAAGAAAGCTTCAACTTTCGTGTTTCTTTTTCTTAAAGCGGCTCTATCTCAGCAACCCGAGGTCCAATCTTCAATGTCTCTTATACAATTTATAACAAATTTTCTGAACTTTTCAAAAAAATATTTTAAGAAACGATCACTTATGGTCACTATTGTTAAAAATTGAAAAACTGCAAATATTTCGCTTGAATCAAACTTTCGGTGGCTATATCTTGAAAAAGGAGCCCTTTATCAAAAAATCTGTAAAGTACTTTTCAATTGCAAATTCAATTTTGCATTAAAAAATGATGTCAAACTTGTTTTTGCATGAAACTTCGATTTTTTTCCAAAAATCACCATTTTTTCAAAAATTCATAACTCGGCGGCAGATTTTTTGACCATGTTTCTCTATGGCTCAAAAGTTGCGGATTTTTGTCCCCTAAAACATATTAAAAAATCTCGAAAATCAAAAAAATACTTTTAGAATTTTAGTAAAAAAAAAGTTGATTAAAAAATCTGCTATTTTTTTCCGTGTACCTATTTTTTTCTCAAAAGTCCTCAACAATACCTACAACTTTGCCGAAGACACCAAATTGATCAGAAAATTCACTCAAAAGTTACAGCTGTTTGAATATTTACATACCATTTTTGTATGGACAGCAGCCAAAATTGTATGGAGACTTGTATGGATGAACCAATCACACAAAATAGTTTATTTGGTCATAGGGAAGGCCCCCACAAAGTTTGAGCCAAATCAAAAAATACAAATAAAATTCATTTTCGGTTTTAGTAGAGAATTGCTCATGTCTAAAATATTCTCACCAATAGTTCTTTATTTTAAGGAACAACCCTCTTATAGACGGGCTCAAAAAATTAATCGCCAAAGTTCCATTTTTAATCTTATTCCAAGTCTTCAGAATGGCTTGGAAAAGGCAATCAATACATTTTTAGAAAATAACCAAGAATTTATGATTTAGTTATTTTTGTTTGATTGCGATTTTAGAAACCCAATTTGCTTCAAATCGAATTTCTAAACTCCAAAGATCTGGCAAAATTCAATTTTTGAAGTAGTTTTTAGAATTGTGAATAATAATTCCAGTAAAAATATTAAACATACAGTCATCCCACATATTCGGAACGGTTTCCAGATCGGCCAATGTTCAAAAAATCATAGCAAATCGATAATTGAACTTAATGATTCGCTTCTACCTTCATTTGAAAGATTTTCTTGCGATCTTTCGAATGCTGTATCGAACATCTGCAGATTTTAACTTTTATATGAAGTTTTTGAAGAATTACTTTGACCCTTCAAATCCACAAATTCGGAACACTTTTTTCTTACGAATGTAAACAAACTTTGGATCTCTCCAGGAGTACATATTTATTACCAAATAATTACTTCACACACTGAAACCAATGAAACTCAAGCTTAGTGATGTTTTATACATGGTTTGATAATTTTTTTTGTGAAAATATCAGTTAAATTCAGGTGTTCCACAATTGTGGGAGGCACAATAACATCCTACAATTATGAAACAGGCCATTTGGAGGCAGTGTTTTGGTGCTCTGGACAAAATAGTCTTGGAATGAAGTTTTTTGTTCAAAAAGTACTACATTTACTAGTGAAATAGCAAGATAATGTCCAAATGAAGGTTCTAAAAATAGTAAGGTCGACAGAAAAGCTACTTTTGGCTACTTTTGACAAATTATCATAAAAGTGTTCCGAATTTGTGGGTGTTCCGAATATGTGGGATGACTGTACTAAACTGTTTAACAAATTTGCTTTAAACATGTATCTTATTTTAAACCAAATTGAAATAAAAACTTCATCTAAAATTAAGATATTTTATTTGAATTTTTTACGTGTTGCATGCAATTAATCCTATTTTAATAAATTTTAATTCCCAATTTTAGTCCCAATGAAGCCATTTTAATAAATTTTAAAGATATTTAAAAATAAAATAAATCTAACTGCTTTGCGTTTGATTTCATTTAAGTTTTCAATCAAGTTCTTTAAAATTATTTTTATTTTTTTAAGGCAAAATATTTTTTTTTATAAAATGCTTAAAATTTAACATTGTCTAATCTAGGGCTTGTTAAATCAAAACCATTTTCACTGGAAATTAGCAAACAAAAATCATGTACAGTGTTTGAATGTTGAAATCGAAGATTACATACAATGAGTAGCAATTTGACAATAAGACAAACTGCGCGAAACTGCGAAAAATCTCTTGCCCTAACCATGAGTTCTGGACCCAATTTGAAAGAAAATTGAATAAGTATCATTTGAAATATCTATTTTAGAATTGTGCCAAAACTAAAATCAATAATAAGCATAGAAAATTATTGGAGGTTGTAGAACAAGCCTGAAACAATGTACAGTCCAGACTCGACTATCCGAAGCCTCGATTATCCGAAGGTTTGTATGAGACTTGGAATAATCGAATCAGAGGTTTGGGTGAATGCTCTTAAGATTAATGATGACGCATGACGATAACGAAATTTATTGTTTTATTTAGGATAAAAAGAATGATGAAAACTTCTTCTGGATATCAGACATCAATTTAGTTGTATTTATTCTGTATTTATCATTGATTTTTTTTAATAGTTAAAAAAGATTTTCTTATTTGTACAAATGCAAATTAACTATAGCCAACTTCAATCCCGTGCATTCTTCATAACATCTCACAATTCTAGGTCACACCTTTCACCTGTCCGTTCGACCTGAATAACTTTCCTCGGAACAACCTACGGTGGCGGCAACTGCTGCAATCTTCCGCCAACATCCCCCAGCAAAAAAAAGATCCGCAATTTCACCCATAATCGACCGTGCACGACCCCTTGAAAGTCTTGGAACTTGCGCCACCAGAAGTTATGCTCGAGAGCTATTTGCACACTTCTGGCAGAATGTCGATGCACAGTGGCAGCAGCAGCAGCTTAATGATGACAGGGTTACAAAGTTTCAGCATACTTTCCCGGTTAGTAAGAGCAGATGATGAGCAAATTCCTGGTGCTGCAAGCAAGGTGGAATCCTCTAACCCTCAGGTGACCGGTTTTGAATATTTAACATACTTTTGAAAAAAAAAATATCTCTGTTGAAGTTTTCACTGTTGAAGGGTTAATCCGATTCGAAGTGTACTCTAGATTTAACACCTGTAACCACACGAGAGGGGACACTTTCCAAAAAAGTTGGTCTTTTCGTGCATTCCCCACCGATGTATGTATGCACGGTCGGAACAATTAACTCCAAACTAATGCGGAAATCCAGCACCTTCCAGCAATCAGAACCCTCCTCGACACACACTCGAAGTACAAATCACCGTGGCGAGAACGAATCTCGAAACCGCGAAATGGGAACTAATGAATTCGAGCAGCGTCCGGAGTCCATGGACCTTTTGCGCGCCGTTAAGGGGGGTAGGTAACCTGGGCCGGCAATTATTTACATTTTACGTGAGTGCTTGCTCCAAAATGAAGCATAGAACCTGTTTGTTTGTGGCCACACCGACCCAAGTTTCTGGAAATAGAAACAGTGAAGAAGTTTGGGGTAGAACCTCTGAGGAGTTGAGCAGACATGACGTAACGAGTTAAGTAAAATCCGAACATCCCCTCACTCTTCAGGTGAAATACGTCGAGTCATTACCGTCGATCGATTACATTGAATTGTCTGAGGGAATCTTCTTCTTCTCGTCTTGTTACGCTTTTGTCTTGGCCACCAGCTAGAGGGGCGTGTTTGTGCGCCCGGAGAATAGGTGCCCCGGGGCTTGTTTGGGAAAGTGATGAAATCTTCCCCGGGATCATGAACTTGAAGGCGACGGGGTCTGGCAAACATTCGGCCTATCGGATGGTTTGCTCACGTGTGTGTGTGGATTAGAGGAGAGATAAATGAGATGATGGAATCTTCACATGTTCCGAAAAAGGAGATGCGATATGATGGTTCGAATTGTTGGGCATTTTTCTGGTTGAGTCATCGCGATCTGGAATGGGGTGAAGTGAAAAGTGTTTCCAAATAGAATATTCCCCATGTCCAAAGAAACGATTTTGAAACATTGGTTTGTCCATGAAGGTCTCGGTACTAAATTGACAGCTGATCATTGAATTGTTGAAATATGTTGAAAAATGTTTTGCAAAATTTAAATTACGAGTTAAATACAAACGGAATGGTATGGAACCATACTGACCTTGGTCAACAAATTTAGAAAAGTTTAGACAACTAAAATTTCAAAACAATGATAAATAAAAAAAATTTAGTATTTTCTGAGTGTCGTGTTTTTTTCAATGAAAATTAGTTTGAGCCGGAAAATGGACTGCAATATCGAATTGTTTGGACAGTTTTTCTTCAATAACAGTTCAAATTGATTCTAGTTTTACAAATTTTAGTGTTATTAAAACAAAATTCAAAAATTGCTTAGAATTATATGCATTTTCATTAGTACAAGTTTTTCAGTAAGTGTGTAATTTTTATGTTTCATGCTACAAAAATGGTTTTGTTGCCAACCAAATATGATTTTTTTTAATAACAATTTGTAAGGAATTTTAAACAAATTATGAATTTTTTAAACTTACTTTACTTAAAATTTCTATAGATATTATTAAAAGTAAATCAACTAAGCAAACCTTTAATTGGGATTTTTCCATATATAACATTCAATGTCTCCCTAATTATGGTCAATTTGACGTAATGAAAAAAAAAATCAGACTTTTTCAGAAGAAAATTGTTAGAAACACAGTGACTATCAAAATCATCCCGGATTTTAAAATAAAAATCTTCAGCAAAATAATACTGTTTTTGAATACACCATTGAAAAAACATTTTTTTATGTTTAAAAAAATAATCTAGAGACAAATGTTAGCCATTCAAATCATATTTGAAAAATTAAATGAAATCCTATCAATGTTAATTCGGTTTACGGTGCTTCATATGACGACGAAGTTGACTTTATAGCTGTCAGCCACCATTGCTAGTACCAACCACTAGTGTCTTCCTTTTATCTACAAGGACTTTGCCGCCCTGGGCTTCTAAGTGTATGAAAGTATGGCACGGAGCGACGGCGCCGAATACCCATATTTACACAAAGAATTTTAGAGCGCCTGCCGCGGGATTCGCGCGGTCCGATTGATCCACACGGGCGGGACGACTTGTTCTAATTTTAAATTCATATTCATGAAAAACAAAAAAAAAACATGTTTAAAAAAATGATGATCATAATTAAGAGACGATTTGAAACATAAAGTTGAAATTTTGGTTACAGAAATTCGATTTTTTTTAATTATTCTTTAAGCAATTAAGCCCTGAAAATGTAGGTAAATAGATGAAATTCTAAGTGTTTTTTTAATTGTTTGAATATGTTGCTAAACTTGATTTTTGTTTTCTTGTAAATAAAGTACAATTAGCCGGATGGAATTTGTGCCGAATTGCAAAAAAATTAAGCCTCTAAGACTCAACCCCGTCATCAGACGAGCCTCTTTCTGAAAATTCGCAAAAAAAACTATTATTTGACTTAAAAAAAATATTTAGAAGGAAGCCTCATAAATTTGAAGAAAATAATGAATTTGGTAATTTAACATGTTTTTATGTGACTTTGTAAAATTTAATTAATTATTTTTTCAAGGGTTTTCTTTGACCAAGTTTTCCACTTATATTCACCAAATGGATGCATTAATTTTTGTTTTAACTTTGATTATGCTTCGAAAAATTATTTCTTTTTGTTTAAATTTCCATAAAATAAAAAAAATAAGGGAATGCAGAATTTCCCTAAAACTATCAAAATAAAAAAAAACAAACAAAATAAATGGTTATAAAAATACCAAAAATGAATGAAAAAAAAAACCTTTTCAAACTCCTTTCTTCTATTTAATATTTATAAGTAATAATGCTTCCGATTGAATAACGATGTAAAACACAGATGAAAAGAAATCCAAAACTCTGTTAATCAACTTATTGAACTCATTGCAACTTGATTATTCAATTCAATTCAATTTATTTTGTCAGTAAATAATCAATTTACAATTCCGTATTTCTTATAACCTAATAGAGTTTTGGAGTTCCTTTCAACTATGGTTTACACTATAATTCATTTTGATGTAATTGGATATTCTAACAATGGATTTGGCAAGAGAAGGAAAAATTAAAAAAAAACCTTCTTGATTTGCTAAGGAAAAGGATAGAAATAGAAAAGCTTAAAACTAAATCACAGTATGTTTTGTCTATTGACGTCGAAAACTTCGCTGCACAAGGCAGCTTATCCGTTGTAGATGTACTTCATCATCAGCTCACTGAGAGCTTGGAATTGTTCTGCCTTGTTTCGGCAGGCACGAAAGCGCGTGAGCATCTCTCCAGCAAGGGCGAAAAACTCAGGAAGCGTGAAGAGATCATCACCGGTAACATCAGCTTGTCCCGGGGAGAACCGCCCCAGAAGCGGCTACTCTAGCGTACGAACCTCCCCAACCGGGAGGGAACGCTGGGTTGGTCGATGGAGCCGCTCCGCCGCCAGCTGCTGCAGCGGTCGAGCTCGAAGTCTTCGGAGGTTGGCGGGACGCTGGCGCTTTCTTCTTCTTGTCCTGCTCCTCGATGTACTTTTTCCGCGCGGCACAGCCACGGAAATTCGCCGTGTGGTTTCCACCACAATTGGCGCACTTGACACGTGCTTTGTGCTGCTGGGCGTTTTCCCCCAGTTGGTCTTTCCGCGGAAGACTGCACCTTTCGGTGAAGTGGGTCTCACCGCACTTTACACACCGGGGTGGGAGATTGCAGTTTCTTGAGCCGTGTCCGAATTTCTGACAGCGGTGGCATTGGGCTGCGTCGGCCGGATTCTTCGTGTAGAATCGCCACGTCACAAAGAAGCCGTCCAGTGCTTTGATCCGCCGTAGGTCCTGGATTTTGACGGACCCGCGATCGAAGTACAGGAGGTACAAGGTGTACGTACCTGTCACCGTAGTCGATTTTGAGAGCACCTTTATCTCTCGAGGCTTAACCTTGACGCCCGTCAGGTGTTCTTCCAGGTCGGAGATCGGGCGGTCCGGATATCCCTGAAGGACGATCTTCACTGGGACCTTCTCTGCAGGATCAAATGTGAAGAATTTGAAGTTTCGCAACTTCAACTTCTTCACCACCAAGTCGAAATGCAGCTTTTTGTGAGTAATCACTTGCACAGAAGTTTTGCTAATTTTGAGACAATATTGGAGTCCCTCAAGCAACTCGTCAACATCGTCAGCCAACGTATCCAAAACAAAAATTGGAGGTGGTCGTCGTTCCTTCGGAGAGTTACCATTTTTCTGCTTTCCTTGCTTGCGCGCAAGTTCATCATCGTCATCGTCGTCGCCAGCACTGCTGCTGTCACTGTCGGTGTTGTTTTCATCTCCACTCAGCATCTCAAATTCGTTGCTGGTGGGAACGTTGGAAGTGGTTGTCGTCGTAGTGCTGGTGGACTGCTGCTGCTGGCCGGAAGTGCTTCCGGATGCCCGGGTCGATTGTCTCGTCCGTACCGGGGACTCACGTGGACGGTATGACACGTGTAAAAATGAAGGATCGGTGACGTCACCGGGCACGCTCCCATGCGCGATGGCGGTCGATGCGGCATTGGTGTGTTTACCTTTCTGCACTCTGCCGGTAGATGAACTTCGCGGGTTTTTCGAGGCCGCACTCGAACTGCCTCGGCCACGGCTGGCCCTTGGCATGCTGGAGGAGCAAACTCGCGGGTAATCACGGTAAATTACGGCGAAAAAATCGAAAAGTCTGAAGAGCTCCGAACACTTGACTGTTGCTGGCTGGTGTTGCCAGTCCCGATGAAACTTGATTATACACAAATAAAACCGAATTTAAATTGAAAAAAAAACTAAAAAAGTGAAGTATAGTAAAGTAAAACAAAAGCTGCTCAAAATGATCTCCCAAACAAGGGATAAAATTTTCTTAAAAAGTTTTTGAGCAGAACAAATAAAAATGCAAAAAACAATCAGTTTTTTTTCGAAACCTTGAAAAAATTGCCAATGTTTTAAATGAATCAGAAGCTCCCAGACTTATTTTATTCATCCGAGGTATATTATAGTACTTGCCATTTTCAAAAAGCAAAACTTCTCAGTAATATTTTGCTGTTTTTTTAACTACACGGAGAAAAAAGAGTTCCCAAAATCGTGGCCAGCGTTCATGAAAATGGGAACGAAGAACAAAGTGTTCAAATCCCATAGTACGTTTTTGGAAATCGTACCATGGGATTTGAACACTTTGTTCGAGGTTCCCATTTTCATGAACGCTTTTCCCTTTTTTCTCCGTGTAGGGACTATCATGATGATCAAACTGGGTATAGATTTTTGGTCACAAAAGTTAATCATTCAAAAAGACCACAAAAATATTTTCTTGGTTAGTCTTCACATGCTCAGTCCAAAAATCTTCCCACAATTCAACTTTACGAGACTTACGTCAGCAAACACACAGTAAAGCGACTAGACGTACTAATTTCGATCTAGAACATTCCCCATAAAGTCATGCATGCCGTGTTCCGGCCTCATCCATCACAGCTCCAAGACATTAACCATACAAAGTGTTTCCATCTGGAGCAATTACTCGTCTTGGCCCAAGGTCTACCCCCACGATCTTAACCACGCAAATGAAACAAAAGTGTCTTCAAAGCGTCCGCCAACAACACCCTCGCTCGATTCTTTCCGAGAAGATTTATAACCTCCCAACACGACTTAAGCACTACAGTTGCTGTACTAACCTTCAACTTTTCCCAGTGCCAGCACGAATATGGTCTGCACCGCCGGAATGGCCCACGCCACCAGGTGGAACAGATGGGACCGATTCTCGATGGCTTCGTGGCCCCACTTGAGGCCGGCGGCCAGGAACCAGGCTAGGGCCAGACAGGCCCACCAGGCAAACGCGGCCATGCAGCAGAAGTACAGGGCCATGAAGAGGACCGTGCAGGAGGTCGATTGGCGGTGACCCTGGAAAATCACATGAAATTATTTGCAAAATTTAATTGCGAAAAGGTTTAAAAAAATTATGTCTGAAATTTTTTTATTTAAATGAATACAAATTCTAAGAAAAATTCTAAAAAAAAATCTTTGAAAAATCCTAAGGAAAATTTTTATGAAAATTCTTCAAAAAATTCTTTAAAAAAAATTTGAGAAAATTCTTAAGAAAATTCTCATGAACATTCTTATGAAAAATCTTAAGAAAATTGTTAAGAAAATTGTTAAGAAAAATCTTAAAAAAATTGTTAAGAAAATTGTTAAGAAAATTGTTAAGAAAATTGTCAAGAAAATTAAGAATTTTCTTAAGAATTTTCTTAAGGATTTTTTAAAGAATTTTCAGAAGAATTTTCTTAACAATTTTCTTAAGAATTTTCTTAAGAATTTTCTTAAGAATTTTCTTAAGTATTTTCTTAAGAATTTTCTTAAGAATTTTCTTAATAATTTTCTTAACAATTTTCTTAACAAAATTCTTAAGAAAATTCTTAAGAAAATTCTTAAGAAAATTCTTAAGAAAATTCTTAAGAAAATTCTTAAGAAAATTCTTAAGAAAATTCTTAAGAAAATTCTTAAGAAAATTCTTAAGAAAATTCTTAAGAAAATTCTTAAGAAAATTCTTATGAAAGTTCTTAAGAAAATTCTTGAAAAAATTTTTAAGAAAATTCTTAAGAAAATTCTATAAAAATCTTCAAATTCAAAAAATTACCTGCGTGATGGTGGACAACATATGCATCCGACCCAGCTTGATCTGCGGTTGGAACGGTTCACGGCAGGCTACCGAATCTCCGGCACCCAGTCCGGCCACGTACGCACAGCCCACGATCAGATAGCAAATGGCCAGGAACACGATCGGACGTTCCGGGTAGCGAAACCGTGAGCTGTCAATCATGAAAGTAAGGACCTGAAAAAAAGGATAAAAAAATGCGTTTATTAAAATGTATTAAACTTTAAACAAATCATAAATCTAAAACTGTCAACTAATTTGCAGACTTTCCTTCCTTTCACGTTCGATCCATCACCTTAAAGCTTGAACAAGAGAACAATCACCATTGAGCAAATTAAATTCGCTTCATCAATCACGATCAGTTTTGAGTGAGCAAACAAGCAAATCCTTCATCCCTCCCAACCTCCCTTCTCCGCTTTAATATTCTTGGACCATAAACTGCATCAAAATGGTCTGCAAGGCAGTGCCGAGCATTTTTGCCCCCCTCCCTTCACAAAACTTTAATCGTAAAAATCGATCTCCTTTCCATGCTTGGGTTCAAGCAGAAAGTTGCATTTGCCTGTCATGGTGCTTTTTATTCGCGAGAGAAATATCGAACGAATGACGATCGACTGTATGCAAATCAGAGCATGATGTAAGCTTGTTAAAATGTTGGCTTGACGATCGAGGCTCGAAGGAAGGGGGAAGGGGAGGCTGTTCTTATTCGTTTCTTGGATTGGATTTGTTTCGTTGCTAATAGGTATCATAAAAATGCCGTCGTGATTTGAGGAATCCCAGGTTGATTTACTATCGAGTGAGTTTAGACAATTGGTTCATTATCGATGTGGTTTTTCAATAAGCTCATTAAAAGAAAATAAACTTTTTAAGGTGAGTAAACATTCATCTAACGTTTTTATACTCAGATTTCAAAACGAAATATTTTTTTCGATTAAACGAGTCTTATTTACACGTTAAAATTAATATAAAAAAGTGATTTTATTTTGCTTGTAAAGAAAAATCTGACTTACCTGCTACCAATTTGAATTGACTGAATTTAAACAACCAGGAGCAATAAAAAATGTAATCAAAATGTTTACTCTTCAGTCCTGGTTGGGATTATCTTGTAAACATAAATTTATTGGCGAACTAAAAAAATAAGCAAAAGTATCACAGATTTTGACAAGATAACGGATCAGGTTTCAATGTCTTTTTCCACAATTATCATAAATCTTTAATGTAAATATAAATTTGATTCAAAATAGATGCATGAAAATCAAATAAATAGTTGAGTTCTATGGAAGAATTTTCGGTTATTATGAGAATATTTTAGAAACAAATAGTGGCACGAAAAAAATCCCGTTTTTTTTAACATTACTAGCAAAAGTTTAATTTCCGGAATACTCACTTTTCATATTTTAGATTTTTAAATTTTTGATGCCGGTTCTGTTTTGTTTTTTTTTTTCGATTTCTCTGTTAATGTTTTCAAAAACGATAACTTTGTTTTCAAAATTGTTTTTTTTTAAATTAATTTTGGTAATATTTCAATGTTGCCTGAGTCCAAAGTTAGAATCATGTGAACAATCGGGGATGTGTGACAAAATGACGAAGGACATAAGGTCGAATGCCAAAAAATTGAAAGAATTGAGGTCGAATGTACAAAATGTCGAAAGTGGACAAAAGGTCGAATGTGAAAAAATGAAACAAATAATAAAATTCCAATTTAAATATTCATGTAAAAATATTATCTTAAAAACAAATCTTGTCATAATATTTTGATTAGTTTTTCCATTCTTTCAAACATAAGCAGTTCTTAAGAAAAGTTCATCTTCTGAAATATTTTGGATGTTTATTTTTATTAACAAAAAAAAAATACATATTCTTGATTGTCATAATATTTTTGTGAGTTTTTCCGTTCCTTTAAAAATAAGGTTCTTTCAAAACAAGGTTGACTTCTATTATATTTTTTCAAGTTTTTGTTTCATTTTTGAACTTAATCTTGACTGTCATAATGTTTTTGTGATTTTTTCATTTTTTTTTAATATCGGTGGTTGATTCAAAAAAATATCTTTAAAGATTTATTACGTGTTTTTCATCATTTATTTAAAAAATAATGGATGGAATATTTTTAGGCTCACATCAGAAGTTTTATTTTTGTATTTTTTTTCAATTCGACCTTTTGTGCTTTCGACGTTCTGTCCGTTCGACTTTTTGTCCATTCGACCATCTGTTCATTCGACTTTTTGGCATTAGACCTTCTGTCCATTCGAGCTTATGTCTTTCGACCTTTTGTCATAAATTCCCATGACGAATATTGCCATACAAAGATGTAAATTTTTACGATGCAATATCATAATTTAAAAAAACATGAATCTAGAGTAACATTTTAAATGGCCTAAACACACTTATTTTGACATTTTCAGATGTTGAGCCAGATTTTTAAATTTCAAAGTAATTTTGTTGAAATAGCAGAAATGTTTCGAAAAGTTTCTTTGTTTTATATTGAAAATCGAACCAATACTGTTCAAGACATAGCGAGTTTAAAAAAAATATTGTTAGTTAGGACACTCCGAGAAAAGGTCAAGTGCAGTTGCAAATGCAAAAGTCTGGAAATTCAAAAATAGCCTAATTGCAGAATAAAACTTTTCGTGGCAAAAGCAAAAAAAAAATTTTTTTTTATTCTGAAACATCTAAATGATGGCCTCCACCATTACCTAAGACACCAAATCGAACAGAAAATCCCTCTTCAAGAAAAAGATTCTAAAATATTCACAGGCCCGTTTTGTGTGACCAGTCCGCCAAATAATATGGAACCTTGCATGGAAAATCTGATGTTGCAAAATACCTGCTTTTGACATAAAAAATACAATCAAAATTGTAGAACTTAAATTACATAAATATCAATTATTAAATTTTGGAGGGATAATTTTTTATTATTGTTTTATTAAGGTTTAAGATATTGATATTTAATAAAAATTTACATCATTTATGGTTCCAATTCATATTTGTTTCATTCAAAAAGTGTTTTTATCTCTGCAATGATTTTAAATCCTTTTGAGTTATTTTACAATGATCAAAGAATAATATTTTTAATTCAAAAAATAAATACTTGAAACATGCACATCACTCGAATTTAACAGTTTCTGATCAAGCTAAAATTTTCGCCTTTTTCGGGAAAACATTCCAAAATCTCCCTTTTCAAACTGCGATATCTCTGGAACCGCAGGTCGCACAAATTTGAATCAGGACTCATTTAAAAGAAAATATAATCGATTGGCATAGTCCATTTTTTCAATAAAAATAGTTTTCGGTGAAAATTTAAAATGATACAAAACGCTTATTGACAGCATATTTTATTTAAAGTTATAACCTCATCATCGAGTTCCTGAGAAATTTTGAAATATGTTTTTCAATTGGGTTCAAAGTTTAATTTTTAGTTCACGAGAAATTGAATTTTGAATGGTACAGAATTATAATTACCTAGATTCTTGCTTGATTTTATAGTATCAACCCCCACCAAATTTGAGCTTGATCAGAAAATGTTGATTACAATTTTGAAATATTTTGCGATTGAGGTGGAACGACCAATAAACAATCAACCTACGTAACTGTCACTCATTCCCATGCCAACATATTCAATACGATGAGGCCAAAATGTTTGATTGACATCCTACAATCTTGGTGATTGCATTCTTCACAACCTTAGGTAAGTTAAGTTGATTGTAGATAGGCTATTATGCAATGTATTTCGTTGATTTCAATGAAACAAAAAACCTCTTTCTAGCTTTTTTAGGAGATGCGAAAAAAGACGTTTCATATTTTTTTTAAAGAATTCAAAAATGTTGCCTAGGTCAAGATAAAGCTACATTTTTTCTATTTGTTTCATTTTCATGCAACTGTGAACTCGAAAAAAAAAACATTCTAAACTATTTGTGAAATTAAACTCTCGTTTCACAGCAATCTAAAAATTACTCACATAAGATAAATTGTTGCAAGCAATAATTTAAAACTCCTCACAGCTAAATACCTCAAACCCAGCCAACCACGAAGCAATCTGAACCCCAACAGTCGTCTACCGTCAAAACCCCACAAGTCATCACTCAGAAGCTCACAATCCCAGAAACTGCTCGGAGCCCAATTGCCAGCATTCGCAATCACATTTTGGCGGATCTCATTAATCCCCGGTGGTGGATGTGAATTAATTTTCTCCCTCCCCATGACTTACAGCAAAAAAAAAACGCCAACTGGCACTAATTAGAAGCTCACGCAATGTCGGTAGCAAAAGCTAAATTACCCCGCTGGCAGGTTGCTCTCCAGGTTCAGCGCCACAATTTGTTTACATTTTTCTCGGGGAAAAAAACACTTGTTGCTTTACGGGTGTCACTTTCGCCACCGGAAGTCGTCTATCTGAGGGGTTTTTTTTTTCATTTCCAAAAATTGTTGAAGAATTACTCACCGTGAAGAGACAGCTGGCCACGCACACAGCCGCCCAGGAACCGACCCAGTACTTCAGGACGGTGCGCTCGTTCTCCGAGAAGAACATGGAGTTGCATGGTGCTCCACAGTCCTTGGTGACCTGGTTGGGAGGAAGAAGAATGAAAAAAGAAATTAAAGTTAGATTCCGTGATTTCAGTCAATTATCAAGCTAGTTATTTGCTAATTGGACGCACGTTAGATCGTGACCCGATTTTGTGAAGGTTCTAAATAATCTAAAAATGTTTAAAATATCAAGAAAAAAATTTAAGGATTTTTAGATTTTTTTCAATCAAATCTGAGTAAGAAAGTAATTTACATCAACATTTCACAACCTCCCCCTGCTCGAGTTCCACCTCACGTGTCGCTAGTGATCTAGTGTGAAATCAGATCACCAAACTTGTTCGACTAGCAAACAACACCCGACCCCGAATGATATATGATTCCACCGGCTTAAGTAACTACGGGGTGCGGCTGACCACTGCGACTCACTCTATACGGAGCCAGTAATTAAGTTACCGAGCTGCGATTGAAAGATCAGCGGCCGGGGCATATGCGATAATGACCAACACGGGAGGGGAGTTCCCACAGCATGTGTCACACCCGTATACTCAGTACAGCCTGGTGAGAAGGTTGTTCACGGTACAGTTTCGACACAAAGTTTACATCGAGTCCCTGCAGGGGGGCAATTAATCATATCGGATTTTTGTTTTGCATACGTGCTTAGAGGACCAATTTGAGAAGATTTCACTTTTGTGCCGGATAAAAAGTGAAACTTGGACTTGCGTGATCGAAGATGACTAGCTAAACTAGCCTCTTCAATTGATTCAATTCAATGAAAGTTTCTACCACTGCAAAGCGAAAAGAATCAGCAATTGCAATTGAGCAAACAGGTTGTTTAACCTGCTTAAGGTTGACACCTGGGCGTAGCATTGCATGACAAATGTGTTGCTGCCGCGGAAATGCATGTATAAAAAGAGATCAAATGACGGCGAAAGCAAAAATTTGTATTTTTGTATTTTTGTATTTTTGTATTTTTGTATTTTTGTATTTTTGTATTTTTGTATTTTTGTATTTTTGTATTTTTGTATTTTTGTATTTTTGTATTTTTGTATTTTTGTATTTTTGTATTTTTGTATTTTTGTATTTTTGTATTTTTGTATTTTTGTATTTTGTATTTTTGTATTTTGTATTTTGTATTTTTGTATTTTTGTATTTTTGTATTTTTGTATTTTTGTATTTTGTATTTTTGTATTTTGTATTTTTGTATTTTTGTATTTTTGTATTTTGTATTTTTGTATTTTTGTATTTTTGTATTTTTGTATTTTTGTATTTTGTATTTTTGTATTTTTGTATTTTTGTATTTTTGTATTTTTGTATTTTGTATTTTTGTATTTTTGTATTTTTGTATTTTGTATTTTTGTATTTTTGTATTTTTGTATTTTGTATTTTTGTATTTTTGTATTTTGTATTTTTGTATTTTTGTATTTTGTATTTTTGTATTTTTGTATTTTTGTATTTTTGTATTTTTGTATTTTGTATTTTTGTATTTTGTATTTTTGTATTTTTGTATTTTGTATTTTGTATTTTTGTATTTTTGTATTTTTGTATTTTTGTATTTTTGTATTTTTGTATTTTTGTATTTTTGTATTTTTGTATTTTTGTAGTTTTGTATTTTTGTATTTTTGTATTTTTGTATTTTTGTATTTTTGTATTTTTGTATTTTTGTATTTTTGGATTGAGGTTCGATTGAGGAGCTGGTCGAGTTCAAATCGTCGTCGCGCGCTCTTGCCTTGTAACTTTTTTTCAGTGATTAATTTCGGCCGAATTGCTTGGTGACACGGATTGATCGATTCGGGGTCACTCCGGGAACGTCGTGGTGATCGAAGATTTGTTGGCTACCGTTTCGTAGTTACGAAAATCGCGTTTTTAAATCGTGATAATTCGGCGATTTAGTTGCTTTTCTCCACGCGTTGCATTTGCATGGTGATAGTATTAGTGAAAAGAAATTGTGTCTCACGCACACCAAATCATGCTTGATTAAAAAGTCTCTGTGTTTGAAGAGAACCTCTCTGTTTGTGATCGACGGCACTTGGGTTGCATTAGTGTGTGGCCCGAAAAGGGTGGTAGATGGGAGCCTTTGTGATGAGGAGGCCGGAAGAAGACCGAAGATGCTTTTGTGCGGTTCTGCTTCTTACTGTGGTTCGTGTGTGCGCTTTTTGGCTCGCCGATGACATGGCTCGGCGGCGCGCTGTTGCTGGTGGAACGTCACGAAATCGGGTGAGCCAATTCCAATAGGAATTTGTTATGTGAATGTAGATGTGTGAGCGTGAGTGCATGAGTGCAGGGTTGACAGGTTGCCAGATATATCTGGGAATGCCAGATTTTGCAAGTGTCAGCCAGAATAAACATTCACATATATGTTGCCAGATTTTCACTTTTTGTCCATTTTGAGCAACTTTATGACTAAAATTGGCAAATTTAATTGAAATTAAAAAAATAGAATGTAGTTTTATTTGATAAAATGTAAATTTAATATCGTTGAGCACATTAATCCAGTTGAAACGTCTGAATTCTACAAACTTTTGAATTAATTAATATCCTCCTTCCCCTACACCATTAAGAATTGTTAGATTTTCATCTTTCAGATTTTTCCAGATTTAGAATTGTTACTTTGCTAGATTGTTTTAAATTTTGTCCTGGTAACCCTGCATGAGTGAATGAGATTGAGCCAAAACAACAATTACTGATCCACACAACCATGTTTGAATGTGGTTGTAGATGTTGTTTAGAAAGTTTTGCCAATTATCATTCAATGTAATATTATTATTATTATTATTGTGATTATTTACTTATTTTATTTTTATTTTTAATAACATGTTTGTTCAAGGTTGTTATTTCAAGAAGCTTTTTTTAAGTTTTCTTTTTTATGTTGTTTCGGCTCATAAGTGAACGGTTGCGTGAGAAAATCTGATAATAACTTTAATTTTCAGCTTCAAGGTTAAATAAGTATACAAAACATCACGACGCAAATTTAATTGGCATCGCGTTCACGGATACTCAGCAACGTGTTTTTCGGAGCCGTTTATTTGATATTTAATTTCCATAAGTCCTTCTTTCATCATCGTTGATTGGAAGGCACGCCGCCGGTTTAGTTCGTTTAAGTTATTGTTTTAATTTCATTACAATCGGTGTCCTCTTTTCTTTTCATTTATATTCGTTTATCGTAATAATTTACTCTAACTGGCAGTTTTAGTATTAACTCAACAAACTATCGATTTAGTAAAGCGTCTTTTATTTACTATTTTTGACATTTGTTCGCGCTATCTAATTTGTACAAACAGTAAAAATATACTAATAAGTCCAGCCCATAGCACTACTGCTCGGTTGGCACGCGTCCGATTAAAACACTTTTTAATTAATCAATTATTTATCTTTCCGCAGCCGGCTGCCTAAGATTTAAAATGTTCAACCGATAAACAAAATGCTCATGGTCACATCACTGCCACTCGTGAATCCTGACCTCATACCCATCTACTAACCCCCTCAAAACTCATGTGATACTTTGTCGGAGAAGCAGTCGATTGGGCGGTCTCTATCACTCAAGTATCGGACTAACATTCCCATCCACTTCCCCGTGACTCTACCACTGGTCGTGGCCGGCGCCGGTATTGATCAGCATGATAGGGGCCTTTGAGAAGTTGCGAAGCGAGGAAAGATAGCACCCACTTATCTTCCACGGCTCGTGGATGTAACTTCTGGAGGTCCTGGTCAATAACGGAGTAGCAACTGCGGGTGGGCACCTATGCTTATGCTTATTTTTGTATTTTTGTATTTTTGTATTTTTGTATTTTTGTATTTTTGTATTTTTGTATTTTTGTATTTTTGTATTTTTGTATTTTTGTATTTTTGTATTTTTGTATTTTTGTATTTTTGTATTTTTGTATTTTTGTATTTTTGTATTTTGTATTTTTGTATTTTTGTATTTTTGTATTTTTGTATTTTTGTATTTTTTTTGTATTTTTGTATTTTTGTATTTTTGTATTTTTGTATTTTTGTATTTTTGTATTTTTGTATTTTTGTATTTTTGTATTTTTGTATTTTTGTATTTTTGTATTTTTGTATTTTTGTATTTTTATTTTTTTTTTTTTGGCAAAGTAGAAACGAAAATAAATTCTGAAGTTGAACCTACACAACTTTCACTTCTCCAAAGCTCAGCAAAACCCTCATTTAGGTCATCACGCTGATCCATTCATCTAAATCCCACTTTCAAAAGCGATCGACCGCGTGATTCGCGTGGGCTAATAACCATCATGAAACTCCCCTGCAAAAAACGTCTCCCCCCTGAAGCTTATGCCACATCAAAGCCCCTTCTAGGTGCAGCCCCAGCGGTGCATTAATTTCCGCCAACCCGGAACGCCGCCGTCGTCGCGGGTCCATGCCGGGCCAGGTTAATGGGTTTTTCGTGAAGCCGATTAAGGTTGTGCTCCATGAGAAATAGAGCCCCGATATCGGTGAACTAATTATCGTTACGAATTAAAAAATGCAACACACCTCGAGCGATTTGTAATTCTAATTAAATGGTGCACGCCGCGCGGGACCCCCACCGAGGTGGGAAGCATTACGATTTGTCAACAGTGGATTAGACGTGATTTGGGGCACATCGAATTAGAATCGCAAAGTTTGCGTAATAAAAGTAAACGGTTTACTGCCGTTCCCAGGTCAAACTGAACGGCAAAGGTGCTGCAGAAAACGTGATGACCCCGGAAACCCGACTGGAAACGAAATTGTAGCAAAAGTAATTCACGACTAGCGAGATCCATCATCATCATCATAACTTAAAGATCTCTGCGCGGTATCTAGCAAAGAGCAAACTATTCCGCTGAACAACATGGTGTGAACATGATCGTTATCGTTTTGAACGACCTGGCGCCAAGTCAGGGAGAGATGAATGGAGAGAAGTTTGTTTTTGTGGTTAACGGACAGGGTTGAATTTATGGATTGAATAAATATGTAAAAATAAAGTTGAATTTAAAAAAAAATTAAAAAAACAAATCCAAAATCAAACAACAATTACCAATACAATGAGCAATGATCAAAATGATCAAAATGATCAAAATGATCAAAATGATCAAAATGATCAAAATGATCAAAATGATCAAAATGATCAGAATGATCAAAATGATCAAAATGATCAAAATGATCAAAATGATCAAAATGATCAAAATGATCAAAATGATCAAAATGATCAAAATGATCAAAATGATCAAAATGATCAAAATGATCAAAATGATCAAAATGATCAAAATGATCAAAATGATCAAAATGATCAAAATGATCAAAATGATCAAAATGATCAAAATGATCAAAATGATCAAAATGATCAAAATGATCAAAATTATCAAAATGATCAAAATGATCAAAATGATCAAAATTATCAAAATGATCAAAATGATCAAAATGATCAAAATGATCAAAATGATGAAAATGATGAAAATGATCAAAATGATCAAAATGATCAAAATGATCAAAATGATCAAAATGATCAAAATGATCAAAATGATCAAAATGATCATAATGATCAAAATGATCAAAATGATCAAAATGATCAAAATGATCAAAATGATCAAAATGATCAAAATGATCAAAATGATGAAAATGATGAAAATTATCAAAATGATCAAAATGATCAAAATGATCAAAATTATCAAAATGATCAAAATGATCAAAATGATCAAAATGATCAAAATGATCAAAATGATCAAAATGATCAAAATGATCAAAATGATCAAAATGATCAAAATGATCAAAATGATCAAAATGATCAAAATGATCAAAATGATCAAAATGATCAAAATGATCAAAATGATCAAAATGATCAAAATGATCAAAATGATCAAAATGATCAAAATGATCAAAATGATCAAAATGATCAAAATGATCAAAATGATCAAAATGATCAAAATGATCAAAATGATCAAAATGATCAAAATGATCAAAATGATCAAAATGATCAAAATGATCAAAATGATCAAAATGATCAAAATGATCAAAATGATCAAAATGATCAAAATGATCAAAATGATCAAAATGATCAAAATGATCAAAATGATCAAAATGATCAAAATGATCAAAATGATCAAAATGATCAAAATGATCAAAATGATCAAAATGATCAAAATGATCAAAATGATCAAAATGATCAAAATGATCAAAATGATCAAAATGATCAAAATGATCAAAATGATCAAAATGATCAAAATGATCAAAATGATCAAAATGATCAAAATGATCAAAATGATCAAAATGATCAAAATGGTCAAAATGATCAAAATGATCAAAATGATCAAAATGATCAAAATGATCAAAATGATCAAAATGATCAAAATGATCAAAATGATCAAAATGATCAAAATGATCAAAATGATCAAAATGATCAAAATGATCAAAATGATCAAAATGATCAAAATGATCATAATGATCAAAATGATCATAATGATCAAAATGATCAAAATGATCAAAATGATCAAAATGATCAAAATGATCAAAATGATCAAAATGATCAAAATGATCAAAATGATGAAAATGATGAAAATTATCAAAATGATCAAAATGATCAAAATGATCAAAATGATCAAAATGATCAAAATGATCAAAATGATCAAAATGATCAAAATGATCAAAATGATCAAAATGATCAAAATGATCAAAATGATCAAAATGATCAAAATGATCAAAATGATCAAAATGATCAAAATGATCAAAATGATCAAAATGATCAAAATGATCAAAATGATCAAAATGATCAAAATGATCAAAATGATCAAAATGATCAAAATGATCAAAATGATCAAAATGATCAAAATGATCAAAATGATCAAAATGATCAAAATGATCAAAATGATCAAAATGATCAAAATGATCAAAATGATCAAAATGATCAAAATGATCAAAATGATCAAAATGATCAAAATGATCAAAATGATCAAAATGATCAAAATGATCAAAATGATCAAAATGATCAAAATGATCAAAATGATCAAAATGATCAAAATGATCAAAATGATCAAAATGATCAAAATGATCAAAATGACAAAAATGACAAAAATGACAAAAATGACAAAAATGACAAAAATGACAAAAATGACAAAAATGACAAAAATGACAAAAATGACAAAAATGACAAAAATGACAAAAATGACAAAAATGACAAAAATGACAAAAATGACAAAAATGACAAAAATGACAAAAATGACAAAAATGACAAAAATGACAAAAATGACAAAAATGACAAAAATGACAAAAATGACAAAAATGACAAAAATGACAAAAATGACAAAAATGACAAAAATGACAAAAATGACAAAAATGACAAAAATGACAAAAATGACAAAAATGACAAAAAGGACAAAATTGACAAAAATGACAAAAATGACAAAAATGACAAAAATGACAAAAATGACAAAAATGACAAAATGACAAAAATGACAAAAATGACAAAAATGACAAAAATGACAAAAATGACAAAAATGACAAAAATGACAAAAATGACAAAAATGACAAAAATGACAAAAATGACAAAAATGACAAAAATGACAAAAATGACAAAAATGACAAAAATGACAAAAATAACAAAAATGACAAAAATGACAAAAATGACAAAAATGACAAAAATGACAAAAATTACAAAAATGACAAAAATGACAAAAATGACAAAAATGACAAAAATGACAACAATGACAACAATGACAACAATGACAACAATGACAACAATGACAAAAATGACAAAATTGACAAAAATTACAAAAATGACAAAAATGACAAAAATGACAAAAATGACAAAAATGACAAAAATGACAAAAATGACAAAAATGACAAAAATGACAAAAATGACAAAAATGACAAAAATGACAAAAATGACAAAAATGACAAAAATGACAAAAAAAAAAAAAAAAAAACAAAAATGACAAAAATGACAAAAATGACAAAAATGACAAAAATGACAAAAATGACAAAAATGACAAAAATGACAAAAATGACAAAAATGACAAAAATGACTAAAATGAGAAATGAGAAATGAGAAATGAGAAATGAGAAATGACAAAAATGAAATGAGAAATGAGAAATGAGAAAAGAGAAATGAGAAATGAGAAATGAGAAATGAGAAATGAGAAATGAGAAATGAGAAATGAGAAATGAGAAATGAGAAATGAGAAATGAGAAATGAGAAATGAGAAATGAGAAATGAGAAATGAGAAATGAAAAGTGAACAAAACAAAAAAAAAATTACCTCGTGGTTTAAAAAATGATCAAAATGAAATACTAGCTCACATAAACCGACGAAGATAAAAAACCAAAGGAAAAAAACCCAGAAAAATTCACCAAACGGTACTTGACGCAAAGTAGCACTTTTCAGCTGATCCCCTCAGTGTGGGGTGAGATTTCGCGGTAGAGACTTATGCTTGCCGCGCCCAAATGACCATTCAATCATATTTATGCAGCTCACTTCCCATCAAGAGCTCGGCTCCATGACTTGGTGTTTTTTGGTTCTTCTCATTTCGGTCCGGAGAGCTCAAACAATACACCCCGAGAGCTGAAGAAGTTGCCGAGCTTTGTTCAAGCATTATAGGGTTGAATCAGCGCAAAAGCAATTACCGTTACCGTGGTGAGCTTTTTCGGCAAGGTTTCCGAGGAGGAATGCAATTTTCTCGTGGTCTTTTTCGGGAATGATTCAGCTGGGAGAGGTGAAACATTAGCAATTTGCTCTCGACGATACGAGACACACTCACTAATGTGAGACTTCCATTGTTGAAACTTTTCCGTACGCGATGTTCAGTTTTCACAGTTCGTGGACCGGAACTGCGATATATTTTCTCATCATCCGGAACATTTCCCATTAAGGGGAAAGGTCTTCAGATGAGGTTCTGCCAATAAAAGCTTGAAATTGTCGTCACGTTTCAAATTACACCCTTTTTCGACCGGAGATATTACGATGGACCATGTCGCAAAACAAAAAGGTCGTTTTTGCAGTAAATCTGCTCCGTAACGATTATTAGTCACTGTCAGTTGAAATTTTTTGATCAAGTTTCATGGGACCCAACTTTCACAATGTTGTGTGAATTAACTTTTATTGAAATCATATCTTATCGGCACCGTAAATCGTCTTCACTCACAGCTTTGCATCGCCGACAACAGGTTAAACTTTGTAATTTAATTAGCTGTAAAACAGATTTTACAAACTCGCTTTAAACGGACCCAGTTGTTTTCTCACAGGTTGGAATAATCTCTGAGGGTGAGGTCAGTGGTCTTCAAGCAAAGCTTTAAAAATATCTGAAAAATTATTAAAGAAATTTTAAAACATCAGGCAAGGTTAATAAACCAAAGAAATATCTCATTACAAGGTTGAAGACCACTGCCTCAGCCCAACAGTGAAACAATCTACAAATACACTTCATTAAAGTTTATGGTTCCAAATTGCACTAGAGCAGATTTTTCCCAACAACCAACCTCCTCCAGGGGCCAGAATTCACCACGTTAAACGCCATAAAAGCCCAACAACTGGCACAGTTCAGCGCGCGCAATAAAAGTTAAGTTAATCCAATCAACGGGTGCGCGTACTTTCAATCTTTGCGCAAAACCGCAACTAAACAGGCGGCAATAAACGCCAGCTGTTGACGGGGCACTTCTTGCCACCATTACCGAGGGGGGGGGGGGGCGATCTACCTGTCCCGATATATATAAACATCAATCAGAACGACCTGGAGGGGTGTCCAACGGTGGACCAGTTTTCGGAACAGATCCGGCGGGGACGATTGACTTTTATTGCCGCTCATTTGGCGTTGGTGTACCTATTTTCGACCTAGATGGGCCTATTTCAGACCTATTTGTTTTTGTGTTGGAAATCAACTGCAAGACTCTAATTTCAATTTTAAGTCATCAATGTGATAAAAATAGCTGCACTCACCCCGCCCCATGGTCACTTTGCAGGGCCCTTATACGGCTAATAACCATTAGAAGTCGCTCTCGCGACTACGCACGTCAGCTGTCGTGTGACTTTTTCGTTCGACCCTCAACCCCCCTCTTAGTCCACGGGAAAACTCTGCTGAATCTTTCATGTCAATTTGCGGAACGTTTCACGTCGTTTCGTGCGGTGGCAATTGGCAGCACACGAATCATGGCTGTTGATTTGCCAATTATGAGGAAAATCGATAGCTTAGAACGACATAAACACGCAGCTGCTGGTTCCAATAAAAAGGAGGGTTAATGTGGGGTGAGAAGTTGCAGAAATCTGTAATGTGACAGGAAAATGTGATTGCTGTCACGTGGTGGGAATAACTCGGAGTGCCTGTTACTCGAATATTTTTGATTTGATACTCGAACTCCTTCGCAACCTTGCTCCAGTTTCATAACAGTGAATCTAATTGTTGACCACACGAAAATTTCATGGATCATTCTCTCAAGCTAACGAACCAAACGCGCAAAAGACACCTTAATCGTGTGGTTCCCTGATTGGCACGACTCCAAATCTAATTCGTTCAGACCTTTCGAAAGAAACAAAACAAACTGTCTGTTCTCCGTGAGACGAAACAATCAACTTCTTTCTTCGTTTCGCAAAAAGTGTGGATCGCTTGGAAATCAATTCTAGCAAGTCACCTCTTTTTTGGGGACACGGAAAAAAACATTTAAAACAATTAAAACAAAAATTCTAAAATTTAAAAAAATATTTGAAAACATTTTTTGGTTTCCATTTGCTTATTCAACTAAGGTACATTTTACTCGCCGAAAAAACTGTTTCGCAGAATCAGGGGGCATTTTGTCAAATGCTTAAAAATTTCAATGGAAATATGAATCTAATCAACAGAAAACAATCTGAAACGCATTTTGAACATTTATAATCATTAGGGTGGGTCATTTTTTCGAAAGTGCTCGGATCCGGCTGAAATAAAGACCATTTTGTAGAGGGGACCCATAGGGGCTCTCATACCAAATTTGAGCTCATTTGGTTGAAAACTGGCTTGTCGCTCGGGGGTTAAAGTTTACATGGAAATTACTATGGGAAATGCGTGATTTCACTTCAAACGCTCCTACAAGCTAAGCGACAAACTTTAACCCACACTTACACTAGGTAGCCGTGTCGGGGGTGGTCTAAGGAACATTTTTCTCTAAGGGTTCATGGTCATCCGTTCAACCCTGAGCTTGCGCAAAGCCGAAACATCCGGCGACGCCGGAATCCTTTAAAATCTCAGTTTTGATGGTAAGCGCATACTACGAACTTAAGATTGCATCGTGTGACAAAATGGAAAACACACGACGCCAAACGTCAACCCCCTAAAATGGTGTTCGCTCATCCAACAAAGTGTTAACAAGCAAATTGAAAATAAAATTCACCAGATCGTATTAAAAAGTTGAGCCCTGAAGAGAACATGGCCTCCGAACCCGAGTTCGTCGTAGAGCAGTGGTAAAGAGAACCCGGCGCAGAAAGGTCCTGGAAAATCTCAACTGCCAGGATCTTCTGGAGAAATTTGCGCGCGAGGAAGGTGAGAAGCGGGCCAGCCGTGGCAAGCGATCTTCGGCGGACTCTAACTCAAACATAGATCGGGCAGGAGAAGAAGTTGAGAAAGTGCCACCAAAACGGTAGAGTCTGCCGAGAGCGACGAAAAGTTATGCGCTGGAGGCCACAGCTGATGGTTCCGGCCAAACGCACAAAGGCCAAAAACGGATTCGAAAAAGGACACGTGGCGGAGAAGTTGGAAGCAGTGACCGAAGAGGACGGCGCAAGGCTGTTCCAGGTTCGCTGGAGGGAACTCGACGAGGTGGAACTGGTCCAGTCCAGGAGTGTCCACCAGCACGTTTCAAAGCTGGTAATTGATTTCTACGAGAGCCGTATCATCTGCAACAACGTGGACGAGAAGAGCGTGCAGTAGAAGTTCAAGTGATACAATGTTAAATATATTCATGAAGCTTGAAGAAAATAACTTTTATTGGTCCAAAAAATAAATAAATAAAAAGCTATACTATTTTTGTATGATACTAAAAGGAATATTATTTAGGTAAGCCGGTGATAACCACTTCATTAAGGCCAATCCATCCCTGTTCTGTCCATCCCGATGGCTCTTCCGGTGAACATGCCGCCGCCGATGCCACTGGCCCTGTGCATCGACTCAATTATGATTCTTGCATACCTTTTTTCTCTCTGGAAATAAACCATAAAAATGCTGTTGATTACGGAAAATATAAAATATTTAATTATGAATCATTTGTTATTTTTAAGGCAAAGAGTAAAAATAACATTGAAGTGCCGTTGTTTTATGCTTCCAATTTAGTGTGGGTTGACGTTTGGCGTCGTGTGTTTCCCATTCTGTCACACGATGCAATCTTAGTTTCGTAGTATGCGCTGACCATCAAAACTGAGATTTTAAAGGATTCCGGCGTCGCCGGATGTTTCGGCTTTGCGCAAGCTCAGGGTTGAACGGATGACCATGAACCCTTAGAGAAAAATGTTCCTTAGACCACCCCCGACACGGCTACCTAGTGTAAGTGTGGGTTAAAGTTTGTCGCTTAGCTTGTAGGAGCGTTTGAAGTGAAATCACGCATTTCCCATAGTAATTTCCATGTAAACTTTAACCCCCGAGCGACAAGCCAGTTTTCAACCAAATGAGCTCAAATTTGGTATGAGAGCCCCTATGGGTCCCCTCTACAAAATGGTCTTTATTTCAGCCGGATCCGAGCACTTTCGAAAAAAAAAGACCCACCCTAATAATCATATTTAGCATGTTTGGGCAAGCTTAAAAATATTTCGAATTTTAATTAAATTCCACTGTACAGCACCGCAAGATCTTTTCTCTTCAATACTTATTCTGAAAACTTATGGTTGCAAAACAATTGGATGGATTTATAATGCATATCTCAAAAAAAGATTTGTTCAAGTGTTGAAACCGTGGCATGCGATTTTTTTAACCTTTTGAATTTATTGTGTTTTTTCTTAATGATTTTTCCTATTATTGTTTTTTTTTTATATTTTTTCATATTTTTTTAAATTAAATTATGAGTTACAACAAATTCTGCTTTAACAAAGAATTGGCATGACGTTTACACTGATTTTAATCGATTAAACAAAGGATATTGGTCACAAACGTGACTTTTAATCCAAAACAATGTTTAATTTAAAAATATTTGAAAAATTCACATAACTTTTATCAAACCATCTATTCGTAATATTTTAACTTAGAATTCTTAGCTTTTGTTTAAAATTTTAGAAAGGTATTTGCATCTTCTTTCTTTCATAATTTGATTTTTAGATTATTTCTTAAATTTATGAAATCGGTATAAAAAAAGCTATGATACCAAAAAAAGAAAAATAATTATGTTTTCAATTTCGTTTTCATCAAATGATTTTTTTTAAAGCTCCAACTCTTTTCGAATACATTTGGCAAAAAATCGTTACGCCGAATTGGACATTTTGCTGACGGGGATTTCGCCGCATAGAAAGTCAATCGACAAAAATCGATTATTTGAATAAATCAGTTAAGTTTAATAAGAGTTCAAATATTATCGAATGATGTAACATTCTTTCAATCAAAAGCAGTTCTTTTGAATATTTGAAAGACAGTTTTAATGATTTTTTTTTGTGATTTTGCAATATTTTCAAAATGTATAGGTCGTAAAAAATGTATTAGTTTTTGTATTTCATAGAACGGATATTGAAAATAAATACAATTTAAAAAATATCGGTGAATTTTTCGTTATTTATTCGTTTGAATCTTATAAACATCAGCAGTAAAATACTCTATGAGAATTTTCATGCTTATCAACATTACCATTTTTTTATAAATTGCTTTTCGAAAAACATTTTTCTTTGAGTTTATAATTTTTTTATATGAACTTTTTTAAATAATTTAAAGAGATGTTTTTTTATTTATTTATTTTTGAGTGATTGCAAACTCTTTTGAGTAGACTGGTTTCTGAAAAAAATAATTTTATGCATGCTTTGAAATGCTATCGTGAAAAACTTTTAAACCAATCTCATTTTTATCTGAAAATTTACGGATTTAAAACATGGCAATACGGGTTTGTATGGTGAAATTTTATTGAGTTCTGTGAATAATTGACCAGTTTTAAGAAAATGGTTTCGTACAATAAAAGGATTTATGTGTTTTGTATTCATTTAAATGAAAGTTGTTCAACAATTTGCAATAAACAATCATTTATTGATTTTGTATTTTTTCAGCGAAAATTATTTTAAGCCTTTTTCATGATTTTTAAAGTCTGTGACAAGAACTTAAGCGAAACGATTTTCATCTACAGAACAAAGAACCAATTTGGCCTATTTTCATTCCGAAACATTAAGGTAACGGGATTATTAAGTCTGAATAACTAGAAACTGTGAAAATATGACGTGGGACAAGTGTGCCTTTCGAAATGAAGTTTCAGTATTGAATATTCATTAAAGCAAAGATCAACTCAAGTAATAAAAAAAGTTGAAACATTAAAAACAATACTACAAATGTTTTTTTATCCTTTACAGTATTTCTAGATTTATGTCCTCCTGTTCTGTTTAATTTAACAAAGCCAAAATTGCTATGTTCTGGTTTTAAATTTGCTAACAAAAAAGAGCATTGAAATGCATTTACAAATCCAAACACAGTTGTCGTGCAGTGAAAAAGTTTCGACATAATACTAATAATATAATTCAAAAGTTTAACATATTTTTCCAGATTCAAAATATTTAAATTAAGACCAAATATATTTATATTGAAAATTAAGGCAGCAACATATAACAAAAAAAAATAAATATAAGTTTCTATCTTCTCTTTTTTCGAATTTGCATTTAAATTTGAAGAAAATTCATTTAATAAAAATATTTTTTCTATTGACAAATTGTTAAATCAATTGAATTGAATTTAAAAAACTTTAACAAAAACCATTTTCATCCTCCAATCATTATCATCATAATTTTGATTAGCCTGTTGTTAGTTTTAAAATCAAGACATAATTATTTTACAAAAATTCTTAATTATTTTTCCGTGTTCCGCACAGAAACATTGTGTACATTTCAAACGTTTTGTCCCTTCAAGTGTAACTGTTTGTTGTTTTTCTTTGCTCAGCTTGGTTAGACCCAATTCAGCGGAACAACCGAAAAGGGGTTCCGTTCCCCAAAGTTGAAGAATTACTCCACAACGCGCGTGCAAGTCGTTTGTAAGCGGAAAAAGATCAAACGGAACCAATTGGTGACGCGGGACGACCTCCGTGAATTACACGGGAATTTGAACACTTCTAACTTGTGTGCGGTCACCGGGTTTGAATTGGGGGGTCTTCAAAGGCAATTTTGAGTGGGTGAACGACTTGTTCTTTTCCCACATCAGACACAAGTTGCGTTACCGGAGCCTGCAAAAACCTGATTAAGTTGGCACTGCTGACACAGTTGTCGAACTCCCCTGCGCGATAAAACCCCCAGACGTTCGACACTAACGAGCATATTTCTGCAAAGTTGCGTACAAAAAAAACTTCAATTGGTTAAGTTGTCTTACGAGGCTAGTGCGTGAAGCCGGATTATGCTTAAAACCCAAGCCGTCCAGTCCAATCTACGCGATTCGCTACAAGTAACACATTAGTTCTCGCCGCGGATCAGCACACAAGATTGCCCACTAAGTAGGACGGTGGGACGCAGATCGCTGTTTATTTTAGCGCGCGTTGCGTCCCGATATAGGCGCACACATAAATTATACAATTCTGGGTTTGGATCTGGGAACACTAGACTGCAAACGAGTCTTCATGAACTCGATCAATATCTAGGAGTTGTTCGAATCAACTCTTTGAAATTTGTAAACCAGTGTAATCCACACCACACGCTGAGGTAGCTGCGATCATCCCGGGGAAGATTTGCATGTAGATCATGCAAAGTTGTGAGTCTGTAGCCAGGGCAGACAACTTTCGGAAGGGTAATAATAGCTGGGTGCGCGCGGGCTAAAAACAGTAGTTGCAGCGTTCCGCGGATCATGTAACACCACGCAGATCATTACCGACAAGAGTGTTGATCAGGATTGGCAAAGACGTCGCTGCGGCGTGACGATCCAATTACATGGAATTATTGCTGTGAAATTATTGGCGAAGGGGAAGGTTGTAGACAGGATTAAATAAGCAATAGAAGAGCTAAGATTACATATTTGATACGTAATTTTTCATAGTTTATGATTCATGAAACGTGATACAGACCGCACTCATCCGACTTGAGTTCCTTAACTTTAGTTTTTGCTGTCTAACATTTTATTTTTTAGTTGAATTTACAATTTTTTTTAATTTTTTTATTTTATTTGGTTACTGGTCATTGGTCATTGGTCATTGGTCATTGGCCATTGGTCATTGGTCATTGGTCATTGGTCATTGGTCATTGGTCATTGGTCATTGGTCATTGGTCATTGGTCATTGGTCATTGGTCATTGGTCATTGGTCATTGGTCATTGGTCATTGGTCATTGGTCATTGGTCATTGGTCATTGGTCATTGGTCATTGGTCATTGGTCATTGGTCATTGGTCATTGGTCATTGGTCATTGGTCATTGGTCATTGGTCATTGGTCATTGGTCATTGGTCATTGGTCATTGGTCATTGGTCATTGGTCATTGGTCATTGGTCATTGGTCATTGGTCATTGGTCATTGGTCATTGGTCATTGGTCATTGGTCATTGGTCATTGGTCATTGGTCATTGGTCATTGGTCATTGGTCATTGGTCATTGGTCATTGGTCATTGGTCATTGGTCATTGGTCATTGGTCATTGGTCATTGGTCATTGGTCATTGGTCATTGGTCATTGGTCATTGGACATTCTTTTATCTCGATTGCATAACTGCTTAAAGTTCCAATCAGTCTTATTAGTAAACTTTCTTGGAAAACAACCCAATGTTGTCAAACCACTTGCAAATCCCGGTGCGTCGATCGTAATTGATTGCTCGAGATTTCCACTATCCGGTTCAACTTTCCTCTATGCTCCAAGTTTAGAGCAGAAAATAAGCCAATTCACTTGACATCCATTTAGCTGAGCAATTAATTTTCTTCGGCGGAGATAACTGCTTAAAACGAGGCAAAGTAAAGATAAATAGTTCCCCAGAAGTGTCAATGAAGTAAGAAGCAACAAGCAGGAAAAATAAATTAGTCCAATGTTGTTCCGCTTATCAGGCTTGTCACACCAGCAGCAGCAGGAGGATCCAACTTTTTAATTGCCATGGAATCTAAGTCATTTGGGGAATGGCTCCGGGTGAGTGACAGAAAGTGACACATCACTGCTCTCTCTCTCTCTCTGTTTGTTTTTTCAGTTTATTTACCTTGGTTGACAGGGCACAACTCGGGGAATTGGGGAAATTGCTGGTCTTATCGCTGGTTTGAGCAATCGGTGTGTGAAGGGTGTGCAATTCACACATTTTGTTTGAAAGAAATTCATTTGGAATGTACACACTTGTAGGTGTAAATCTGATCGTGTAAAATTACATGTTCGTGATGTAAATTTGACTTGGTTTTTTGTTGAAAAAGTGCAATTAGTTTGACGATATCAATTAAAATTGTTGAGCATTTTTTAAATTTTTACTGTTAGTAGACAAAATCTGATATCATTGTTTACAAGGCAGCCAGAAGCAAGAAGTCAGAAGTTAGAAGTCAGTTGTCAGTAGCCAGTTGTTAGAAATCAGAAGTCAGAAGTCAAAAGTTAAAATCAGAGTCAGATTCAGAGACAGAATTTGAGTCAGACGAGATGTCTATGAGATAGTGTGAAATTACATCTCTGTGATGTAATTTTTACATGGTTTTGGTTGAAAAAGTGTCATTTCTTCATGCAACGATTCTTTTTTCAAATTTTGACCGTCTTCAGACAAATCTAAGATCACTGTCCACAAGGTGCGACACATTTCCAGTGTGTAGGCACAAAAGCGAAACTGTTCTCAGGTGAGACGTGAGTACCCCACGCGTGATCCATAATTTCACTGCTACACAAGCATTTCAACGACCATATCTTGCCATTTCTTCTCCAGACATCAGGTTTTTGCTTTCGCATGGAAAACTGGTGGTGCGTGTTCTGCTTCGCCGACACGTTTGCTCCAATTTCCAACTCATGATCTTCTTTTCTGTCCCAATATCATGTTGGCATGTTATTTGCCGATTTTTTCCGTCCAATTTCGACCACGAACGCGGCGTTTTCGCTTTCTCTGCGAAAATTGTGCAGGAATTCAGTCGACGAGCTTTCGTGCGACGTGTTTCGGCCTTATTTGCAAGATAATTATTTTCGAAGAATTTTCTAACCATCATTTCGTGCCAATACATCCGAGGTCAAAATTAACAAACAGTTTCCCGGGCGAAGAATTAATAAAAACTTTAATAAAATCCCCAGCTCCTGAAACGCTTGGGGATGCCTTCGTCAAGGAAAAGTAATTACCCATTGTTGAACGACGAGGTGGGTTGAATGTGGGGGCGCAGTGATAAAGCTCCCAGTGAGAGTTCCTGGCGGAGGATGTTTCCATCTCGGAGCCCAAAGTTCATGGCAAACAGTCTGTTGATAAGATGAGAGAGGGGGAGCGTGGAAATTATGGCGGTGTTGGTCGCAAAATGGTTGGTCCTTGGAGGTTAACCCTTGATTTAGGATTTTTTTTTGGACTCAGCAAATCTTGATAAGTTTAGCCATAGTCAGACATCAGCAGTCAGAAGTCAGAAATCAGAATCAAAGACAGAAATCAAAAGTTGAAAGGTAGAAGTCAGAAGTCAGAATACACCAGTCAGGAATCAGAAGTCAAAAGTCAGAATCTGACAAAGAGACAGAAGTCAAAATTCAGAAGTCAGAAGTCCAAGTCAGAGTCAGAATCTAGAAGCCTTAATAAATCTTGAAAAGTTTAATCTAAGTCAGAAGTCGGAAGTCCAGTAGTCAGAAGTCAGAACTCAGAAGCCAGAAGTCAGAAGTCAGAAGTCAGAAGTCAGAAGTCAGAAGTCAGAAGTCAGAAGTCAGAAGTCAGAGGTCAGAGGTCAGAAGTCAGAATTTATAAGGCATAAATCAAAAGTCAGAAGTCAGAAGTCAGAATTCAGTAGTCAGAATTCAGTAGTCAGAAGTCAGAAATCAGAATCAAAGACAGAAATCAAAAGTTGAAAGGTGTAATTCAGAAGTCAGAATACACCAGTCAGGAATCAGAAGTCAAAAGTCAGAATCTGTCAAAGAGACAGAAGTCAAAATTCAGAAGTCAGAAGTCCAAGTCAGAGTCAGAATCTAGAAGCCTTAATAAATCTTGAAAAGTTTAATATAAGTCAGATGTCGGAAGTCCAGTAGTCAGAAGCCAGAAATTAGAAGTCAGAACCCAGAAGCCAGAAGTCAGAAGTCAGAAGTCAGAAGTCAGAAGTCAGAAGTCAGAAGTCAGAAGTCAGAGGTCAGAGGTCAGAAGTCAGAAGTTATAAGTCATAAATCAAAAGTCAGAAGTCAGAAGTCAGAATTCAGTAGTCAGAAGTCAGAAGTCAGAAGTCAGAAGTCAGAGGTCAGTAGTCTGTAGTCAAAAGTCAGAAGTCAGAAGTCAGAAGTTATAAGTCATAAATCAAAAGTCAGAAGTCAGAAGTCAGTAATCAGAGTTAGAGTCAGAGTCAGACTCGGACTCAAATTCAGAGACAGAAGTTAAAGTCAGAAGTTTCGCAGCTTGCAACTGAGGGTTAAACCTTCCCAGAACGCCGGTTTCGGCACCAGAAGTTAACCATCCCAGACCTTCCCCAAATGAACCAAGCCAGCAGTTCATTTCGGGGACGAGACCATTATTGTGTCTCCTCTCCCGACACCCTCCAACAACCCCGCTCTGCCATGACCACATCCGTGGAAAATTACCAAAGTTTTCCACCGAGTTTTCCGAGCTCCGCGTGTTGTCTGAGTCCAATAAAACGACTGAACGTGGGTGGAAAAGCTATTTTCACAACAAACACCGGGCGCGCGCTCGATTATGGGTGTGTCGGGGTGGCGGTGGAAATTTACGACCCCCAGAAGAAATTTTAACTTTTAACTCCACGGTGGCGGTCACGTAAAGTCTGCGGCCAAAGTTTTTCGGGCGCGTGACGTGACGACGCCGCCATTCGGGGAATTTGGACAAACAAGTTCAAATTTGTTAACTTTAAAGTAACATGACAAATTGCGACCGGAGTGCTGCTCTTGGAAAGTTTTGAAGTGAAATTGATTGGTCACTTGAGAGTGGCCGTCAAGATTAAGAGCTCTCCGGTCGGTGAGTTGGAACGCCCGGCCAAATTGCTTGCTAATTGCGTTCGGAACCCGCCTACATCGCCTTATCGCGGGCACGCATTTCAGTGATTAACATGGAAATTGGACAAGCCACGAGGCCTAAAGCGTTTAACACTGTCACCCTAATGGTTATTTACACGCAAAACAACACTTTGGATCAGGCCCGGCTGCACGCTGTGGTGACCGGTGGTCATTTGGAATTTGCATATTACAATCAATATCCTGGCCCCGGCCGGACCGAGTTTCGTGTCCCGAGCCCATCTGGAACTTGTTGAACCAACAACTGGTAGCTACTTCAGCCTTAAAGACCAATTTTCCGCAGTAATTAATTGCGCTCGCGATACTAATTGAATATTTCAGCAAGACTAAACACATCATTACGTCGACCTACGCCAATCTTCGAGGCGGCGATGATCTGGGTCTGCTCTCAATCAGGCTTGAAAGCGCCAGCGTCATTGATGGATTAGACCACGACGGTGCAGACAGCGCAGCGGTTCAAGGAGCCACGTTGACGTTGAGCGATGGAGGAGGTTAACCGCTCTTTTGAAGTGTCGATCTGCGGGGACGGTCAATGGAGGTCGAGGGGATTGGTCTCCTAAATAGAAACAATTGTGAGAGAATTGAGACACTTTTGGCTCAGGACTTCTTGGAAACACATAAAGTCAAGACGTCTTGAATCTACCCAGCAAAGTTCATACGATGACCTGTGGGACGAGGAATCGAACAAATTGCCTGAGCAAAGCTCATTTATAACTCCAGAACCGCACTCCGCACCGCATGTCCCCAACAGTTCGTTACAGTCCTCAGTCGATGCAGTGTAGAAGCTGCTGAAGCATGAAATGGTTGACATGGGAATTGAGAATTGAGCACTGCAGACTAGAACTCTGGCAAATGTTTACTTGCACCAGTTGGCAAACATTTATCTTCCAGCTTGGACCGTCGACGACTGACTGTTAACTGTTAGTGGCTGAAAGCTAGTTCGTTTCAATAAAGACTCACTTTATACTCTTTCAAAGGCCGCTAAATTTCATTGAACTAGAAATGCATGGTAATCGACAGTTCATTAGAGCGAGCTTATGCCAATAGCTGCGAGCGATCAAATTATACTTGGATATTGCTCGACGCTCGTAAACGCGACGACCTACATCACCGTGGGGAGTAGTAAACGTTTACGACCTGCGCCGGAGTAATTCCGAAAACGAAATCCCGCGATAGTTTAAACAAAACCCTTGGTAACCTTCAGGGCTGCAAATCGCATTTCCTCGAAACCCATTTCCGACAAAGGGAAAATTCCGAACCATATGTTGGAAATGAAATTTCCTCGCCGTTTATTGCCACCTTCCCAGTGGCAGCACCAGTGGAAAGGTGATAAACGAATAAAACGTGGGGGAAACCTATTGGGATTTTCACGATTTGGGGCTCCGTCGTGGAGGCGTTGAGTCGTAAAATCTGCAACGTTTTGAGAAATTTCCTTCCGGTAAAAAGATTGAAGGGTTTTACGATCATTTCATTACCAGGTGCGTTTCCGAAGGGGTGATTAGTAGGGGGAATTAAGGGCAAAGTAAAAGGGTAAGTCTAGGTCATGGTGACATGAGAAATTGAAAACAAGAAGTCTAACGATTGACCTAGACACAACAGATTCAAAACATAAACCGGAACTAAAAAATATCATACAAAATAAAAATTAAATACAAACATTTTAAATGACTTGTTACCGCTGAGAACTGCCAATGACCAATGACCAATGACCAATGACCAATGACCAATGACCAATGACCAATGACCAATGACCAATGACCAATGACCAATGACCAATGACCAATGACCAATGACCAATGACCAATGACCAATGACCAATGACCAATGACCAATGACCAATGACCAATGACCAATGACCAATGACCAATGACCAATGACCAATGACCAATGACCAATGACCAATGACCAATGACCAATGACCAATGACCAATGACCAATGACCAATGACCAATGACCAATGACCAATGACCAATGACCAATGACCAATGACCAATGACCAATGACCAATGACCAATGACCAATGACCAATGACCAATGACCAATGACCAATGACCAATGACCAATGACCAATGACCAATGACCAATGACCAATGACCAATGACCAATGACTAATGAGCAATGACCATCGGTCATTGAAAGGAAGGTCGATATTTCCTAAAAGAAAAGAACATTACGCTTTTCAATTCAACAGATCTTGATTTCAATTTTCCACCAAATTTCCTCATTCTCAATAATTGCACGGAATCAATTTCCGCCAAAAGCCATTCACTCTTTTACGACTCCACCAATTTCCCGTTAAACACGGGCAGCACCCGTCAAATCCTCATAAAACTCAAATCACGCACGACAAAGTACGGAATTAACATCTGCCACGCAAAGGAAGGAAACCTTAGGGCCAACACGACAATCGTGTCACGAGATCTCTCGCGCTGCCTAAATGTCCTTTTTCCTGAAGCCGTGAAACGGCTGTCATTTTCACTCAAAGGGAACTTTAAGGAAGGTGCACAAAAAATAAACGCGCCCCTCGAGAGGTCGTCCTGCAAGATTAAACACAAAACGGCGCCGCCACCACCGTCCTTGGGGCTCGTTTTGGACGGTTTTCTGAAAAGGACCCTCCGTCGAGAATGGGAAAAATAAAAAAAAAAGCGGAAACAATAAAAGTGGAGAAAAGGAAGCACAATTTTTGCAGTTTTTCACGAAATATTTTACATTCACTAGGGTGCGGGGGGCCCTTTGTTCTTCTTTAATTCACATTATGCACGAAAAATCAACGCGCGCTTTTGTTGGGAAAATTTTCTCGGAAAAAACACTAAAAGTGGAAAGCAACCAAAAAAAAACACATCAAGCAAATAAATACACAATGGAAAATTGTCTGAGTGTGTTTCAACGCCCGAGGCACACAATGCGAGGAAAGAAACGGAACAGAGAAAAAGAAACACTTTATGGCTATACAGTATGTAAAAAAAGTATTTACACCCCTTGAGCACTATGCACATTTTGTGATGAAACATGTAAAGAATTTAAAGTTTGACAGGAACCTAGTACTACGTTTTGTTCAGAAACTCATGCCAAACATTTTGCTACAAACAGCTCATGAAAAGATGATTTCTATAAAAGTTATATAACAAATACTATTACGAAAATAAAAAGGTGCAAAAAGTTTGTACACCTTTCGAAAAATTAACATAAATAATGTTATTTGTTGACAAATCACCATAAATCCAGTCTCCCAACTCCAAATAGGCATCCTTGACTGATTAAAAAAATAATTTGGATTGAATATAAAGTTTACTAACTACTTTGTATAAAAGTTTATTTAACTCTGGAAATTATATATAAAACTTATCTAAACTTAATTTTGCAAACTTTTAATTCAACTAAATGTCAATATATTACCATAGAATTGCTAAATAAAAATTTTGGAGTGGGTATAACACCGTTTTGGGGTATTTGTATCGATTGAATAGATTTTTCGTTGGAATTTCGTACCAACCCGGAATTACGTCGTCGGAAAATCCGCCGGCATTCGAACCGGTCCATAATTCTTAAGTCAACCTATGTGGCATCGAAAAGGGCATAAAATTTCCGATCTTTTGATACCCATACATCTAGGTTTTCTATAAAACTCACGTTTTTAAATACCTGGGCAAAAAGTAAGTTTGATCCACGAGAACAAAAATTACGAAATTCCATACATTTTTGGCAGATTGCTCAAACAAAACCATAACAACGTTTTTACCTAGGTATTTAAAATCGTGGGTTTTATAGAAAACATAGATGTATGGGTATCAAAAGATCGGAAATTTTATGCCCTTTCCGATGCCACATAGGTTGACTTAAGAATTGTGGACCGGTTCGGATGCCGGCGGATTTTCCGACGACGTAATTCCGGGTTGGTACGAAATTCCAACGAAAAATCTATTCTATCGATACAAATACCCCAAAACGGTGTTATACCCACTCCAAAATGTTTATTTAGCAATTATATGGTAATATATTGACATTTAGTTGAATTAAAAGTTTGCAAAATTAAGTTTAGATAAGTTTTATATAGAATTTCCAGAGTTATATAAACTTTTATACTAAGTTGTTAGTAAACTTTATATTCAATCCAAATTATTTTATAAATCAGTCAAGGATGCCTATTTGAAGTTGGGAGACTGGATTTATGGTGATTTGTCAACAAATAACATTATTTATGTTAATTTTTCGAAAGGTGTACAAACTTTTTGCACCTTTTTAGTTTCGTAATAGTATTTGTTATATAACTTTTTATAGAAATCATCTTTTCATGAGCTTTTTGTAGCAAAATGTCTGGCATGAGTTTCTGAACAAAACGTAGTACTAGGTTTCTGTCAACATTAAATTGTTTAGATGTTTCATCACAATATGTGCATAGTGCCCAAGGGGTGTAAATACTTTTTTTACATACTGTAGATGGTGAAAAAAGCCGGAAAAACTGTGTCAACGGTGAAATGAAAATTAGGCTGGTGATGACAACAGCGAAGGAAAAATCTAGAAGAAGGGAAAACCTCGTTAAGTGGAGGAGAAATCCCGGACCTGGGGACACCCGGCCGGGATTCCACTGAATTTCATTAAATATTTTCCAGGGAAAAATTGCGCAACTTGGGGTGGAATGGAATTTGAGACAGGGGATTAGGCACGGTGAGCGAAGAATGCTGACAGTGAAAGCACGTTTTCATAATTAATTGTTGCTTTCCTTGAGGGAACTCAAGGTCAATGGCAATGTCTGAAGGAATTTGTATTTCCATGAGGCAATTGTGAAGACGACATAAAAGAAGGTTTGTTATTTTTTGAATGATAAAAATACTTTCTGAAACTTTTTTTATTCGTTGATTGATTTTATATCTGAGCTCTGATTAATAATGATTGATGATAGCTAAAAACGATAAAAAACATGTCATATTAAAATTCAATTTTGATCAGTGTTCTGAAATTGCATTCTCCAATTTGATCGCATATGAAAATAATTTTTTTATCGAAATAAATTATCTTGTCATGTTGATAACCTTACTCATTTTCGATTTTAACTGATTTTTGTTGTCCTTCAAAACAAATTAGGCGTCATCCATAAGGTATGTCACGCTCTAGGGGGGGGGGGGGGGGGTTCTCTGAGCATGTGTGACATTGCATGTTATAAGTATTGAAAAAGCGTGACAAAGGGGGAGAGGAGGGGGGGTAAATTTTGGTCAATTTTAGCGTGACGTACTTTATGGATGAAGCCTTACAATGTTCAACATGGTAATGTACTTTTCTTTAAAACCAAAATGTTTTCAAAAATTGGTTTGAGTTGCGAAATTATAATTTGATGATTGGTCATGATCAATAACACTCCTTTTTATTTAATATTTCTTATGGTATTTTAAGCAAATTTTCAGCATTTTCAAAGTATTGCAATAAAAAAAAATATCAACAATATTATTCATTCAAATTTAAGAAGCTTTCTTCGGATTCAATATTTCTAGGCTTTGAGCAACTATTGTTTTCCAAAAAATCCTTTGAAGAGCGTAGTTCCATTAGTTCAGTTTTAATTTGGAATATGTTTTTAAATTCGACTATTTTTCCTTTTACTCAATCCTTTTTTTTATTTCAAGGCAATTTTTCGCAGAGAAAAGGTGGAGAAGAAAGTTCTCGGTCTAATAAAAATATAAAAAAAATATCCATATCTAATTTTATTATGATTAAAAGATTTCTGATTTAAATTGATCTGTTATCTGGCGTGCTTTTTAGTTAAATTGAGTAATATTGTTTACATCTTCAAAAAAAAAAAAAATACACTGCTCAAAAATGTGTTCATTAATTCCTTTTGAAATTTTATTTATTTTTAAGAAATTATTATAAATAGATCTTAAATGGAAAAAATCAAAGGAGAACTGGTGGATTTGGTCCAAGGATGTACACGAACGAGTGAAACTTTATTCGAAAGATCTCACCGAGACAAGGAAAAAAGTCTTCTAGACGAACTCTCTAAACCCCGGGGTTCAAAACTTACAAGTTGTTGAAGTTTGAGTATTTTGGGTGAAAATGTACAAGAAATCGTTTTTTTTTTACTATTTCTAAAATCACTCATAAAATCTTTATTTAATTATGGATTTCAATCATCTTGACTTCATTCGACGCGTATCAGCAAAAACTATAAGTTCTGATATGTTTTAGCATGATTGAAAAGAACATCTCAATAAGTTGTTACAACAATGCACTAAACTTTACATACTAACTGAAGCTGTCTGGGTAGGATCCGTTTTCAAAATCTTCATGTTTCGACTTGTTTCTATGGTAAGCCTCTTGTACAAACGGTACAAACGTATAAAGACAAGAGGAGTTATGTTTCAAGCATGCTAAAACATATCATAACTTATAGTTTTTGCTGATACGCGTCGAATGAAGCCATGGTGATCGAAATCCACAATAAAATAAGGATTTTATGAGTGATTTTAAGAAAAAGCAAAAAAACAATTTCTTGTAAATTTTAACCCAAAATACTCATACTCAACAACTTGTTTGTTTTGAACCCCGGGGTTTAGAGAGTTCGTCCAGAAGACTTTTTTCATGTCTCGGCGAGATCTTTCGAATAAAGTTTCTCCCGTTCGTGTACATCCTTGGACCAGCTCCCATACAAATTTGCCAATTCTTCTTTCATGATTTTTAAAATAAATTAAAAATATAATAACTGAAATTAAAAGCAATTTAATGAAAAATGTATTTCCAAATGCATTATAAACCTTCCCAGTTGTATTGAAATCATTAGTTTTCAACATCTTAAGGTATTTACGTTCTTCTTGCTGGTACTGTGCATTAGAATTTTAGAAAATTTCAAAGTACATATTTTTGATCGATCCCACGATTGTATGAAAAAAGGTCGAATGCAAAAAGATCGAATGGACAAATGATCAAATGTGAACAACCGGTCACATGGACAAATCGTCAAAAAAAAGTTTTTTTTGCTTTTTTTTATTATAAAAAAAATAATCTTAAAGATCATTTTGCAAGTGTGACTCCTTATGTTTTAAAGAATGAAAAAAACTCACAAAAAAAAATTACGTCAATCATAAAGTATAGAAAAAAAAAATATCCCACAAAATATTTTAGAAGTCGATCTTTTTTGTAACGATCATCTGCTCATGCTTGGGAAATCTCTAATAATGTTTGAAAGAATGAGATAACTCGTTATATTATAGCAAAAAAAAATACTGTTTCAAATAATGAAAATACTCTCAAGCCTGCAAAGTTACAAAAAAAAATGTTTTTAATGAGAAAATTTCCAGTTTAAGTTGCTTCAAATTCAAATTGTAGATTATTTTAACTTCTAATGACACGTTCAACCTTTTTTTACAGTTAAATATCGAAAAAAGTCAAATCAGGACGTCCAATTTTTAAAATCTCTATCATTTGAGGTTGCAAATTTTTTAAAAACTCGTTTATACAAAAATACGAGATATACAAAAATGAACCTCGAAATCGTGATCAGTTACCCCTAAGGACAGTGTTTCATACAAATCTAATAGGGTTTGAGCAACTGCTGTATTAGTGGGTGGAGAAAGACCTATTTAAAAAATAGTATTTGTTTTGCAACTTTCTTATTAAAAAAAGTTCGTATAAATAAGTTCACTCAGATTTTTAATCGGAATTTTTTTATATATATAGATTAGATTATCATGTGGGTAAATCCTTAGGTAGTACATTATTTCATAACTACGATTACAAATATTATAGTTTTTATGTTGAAGAAACTTTGATCAGATTCCCAGGAATTTTCAAACTCCCATCTGCTCCAGTTCGTCCCGATAAACAAGACAATATTTTCCCCGATGCCATAAACCGCTCAACCGAACCGATTACGGACAAGCACACACGCACATTTATGGCACTCGACGGCTGCTCAACGGTTGTAAACCGATAACAACGATAAACCTCCCATACGGCACACACACCCGATCCATCGTTTACCTTTGGCCAGGGCCAAGTGACAACGGTTGCGTTTTTCCCTTTGATGTTGCTCAAAATGGTAAAGACTACCAACGCGGTTTGGCCTCTGCTCGGTGGGCCCAAGTTCCAACAGTTCGAACCTGACACGGCTCTGACGTCCAGTGGCGGTATCTTGAGTGTTATCGCGGGGGAGGACACTGTTGAAAGAATCGAATTTTGGTTGAGTTTGACGTCAGACGTTAGAATTCAGACGTTTGAGACGTTTTCTAGAAATCAAATGTCTGAAACAGACAAGATCAACATTAGACAGACGTCAGAAATATATCATCTAAATTCAGACGACTAAACTCACAAATCTATCACAAATTTTGAATTAACTCTAAATTTTACAGTGCCGTCCCGCCAAACCGTGATGGTGGTCAGGCCCGCCGCTCAATCTGACGGTCCCGCCAGTGTATGTGTGCATCAGCACCACTGTACGTGTGCACTCACGTACGTGTGACGGAGCGCGACGTAACGCTTAAGGCGAAGCTGTTTTGTGTGTGGCCTTTGATCGTTTGAGCCGGTACCGCCATCCCTCACCATATTTTGTCGGTAGAATCGGCGGTGTGTGTGTGAGTGCGCACGATTCACCAGAGAGTGAAGACGTAAACAAACAAACCGATTCTGGAGAAATGTGCGTGCGAGGGTGTGTGCGTGTATGTTTTTCTCCTTTTGGCTGGAAGGCGGCAATCCGTTGATTGGTGGAAGGGAGAAACAAGATTTAGTACGAAAAATTTGTTTACCTTTCTGCGTTCAAATAACAGCCTTTTGATTGTTTATTTTTCTGATGGAAAGATTTGTATGTAACAAATTCTTAGGTTTAAATATCCTATTCATTTTCAGTACACAGAATACAATTTACTGGGTTACATGTTATTTTATTTATTTATTCAATTCAAGTCATGTTTATTTCTTGTTCTTATCATAATACATTTTGTTTTAAATTATAAACTAATGTAGAATTATGGAGATCCTTTCAGCTACAGCTTTATCAGTAATCATTGGACTAAATTAAATTGTTGTACAAAAAACTGATAATTTTATTTTTTTTTTTTTTTATTTCTTCATTATTAATCTTTATTTTTCATCATCTTTGGAATGATTCAAAATGCTAAATCGTTATTCAAAATTTTATTTCCAGCAAGTAGTTGCCAATCTGAACAAAAGAAAATATTCCCTGAAAAAACATGTACTATCAATTGTAAACTACTTATTTAGAAAATGTCTCAAATTACTATTTTTCCATAAAAATTTCGGGACCAATATTCGAGAATTTACGTTTATCAAACAATAACAGAGTATTATGCAAATTTTTAACACTAGCCAAACTTTTATCATACCCATTTTGTTGTGATACTCTTTGCTCAAACAATAAAAAAGAGCTTAATTTTTGCAACTGAGCAGTTCTCTACGGATTCGGTCTTTTTTCTTTAATTTTGCATTTTGCATCATTAGTTCGTCCATATAATTTTCCATACAAATTTGGCAGCTGTCCATACAAAAATGATATGTGAAAATTAAAAATTTGTATCTTTTGAAGGATTTTTTTGATCGTTTTGGTATCTTCGGCAAAGTTGTAGGTATGGATATGGACTACACTGAAAAAAAAATGATGCAAGGTTAAAAAAATGTGGTGATTTTTAATTTCACTTTTTGTCACTAAAACTTGATTTGCCAAAAAAAAAACACTATTTTTAATTCTTTTAATTTTTTTTATATGTTTTAGAGGACATCAAATGCCAACATTTCAGAAATTTCCGGAATGGGCAAAAAATCTTTGACCGAGTTATGATTTTTTGAATTAATACAGATTTTTTCAAAAAATCGAAATATTGGTCGCAAAAACTTTTCAACTTCAGTTTTTGATGCAAAATCGAATTTGCAATCAAAAAGTACTTCAGTGAATTTTTGATAAAGTGCACCGTTTTCAAGTTATAGGCATTTTTAGGATTTTTGTTTTTGTCGCAGTTTTTCATTTTTTTTTTTAAATTTAGTGCCCACCTTTGAAAAAAATAGTTTTGAAAAGCTGAGAATTTCCGATCTTTTCTAAAACAATATTTTCAAAAATTTTAGTAGACAAGTTGGCCCACAAAAAATATATATTTTTAAAATATTGGCAACGTCTCACAAAACATGTCAACGTTCAAAGCATTTTATAGGTAAAAAAATTGTTGAAAAATTAGTGAATTTTTAATTCGTAACTCGCCTAGATCGAGGTTGGGTTCTAGTGGGTTAAAGATATTATTATTGAGCTTTAATTTGCGTATCTATTTATTTTAAGACTTCTCTTTCCAAACAAATCATACAATTCTGAATATTAGATCTGTCACCGGGTGGAAATTTTCGCATTTTTTTCTTTTTTTGAAACGGTTTTGTTTTTGGATACTTTTATAATAAGGTAAATAATACTTTTAACTAGAATTAAGAATCCCTTGCACTGTCGAAAAAAACAACAAATAAAGAATAAAAAGGGATGAGAAAGGTTTGACTGCCGAGGCTTTAAAAATATTGAAAGTATATTTTGTTTTGGTTTTATTTTTAACAAAATTGTTGCTCTGAAATTTTGTTTCAAAAATCAAAAAATAAAAGGAAAAAAACGTCAAACAAAATGCTCTTCATTTTTTCAGGACTTTTTTTTCCATTTTCGGGAGTGAACTTGAGTCAAATTGTTCTATGGAAATCTAAACTTATCTTGTTGAATGATTTTCATCATGCAGTTGTAGTGTTTTTATGCGAATTTATATGTTTCATTTTTGTATTCAATTTTTTATTTTTTGCTTGTTTTGTAGCATGGAAGGATTACGAGCTGATGTCTTTCGATAATTCATCGTTCGTGTTTTGAGAGTTTTCTGTAATATTGACTCTACTTCTTACAACCACTTATAGTTTTCTATTGCATTGTTTTAAAATTTTTCCTTTTATATTATTTTTTATTTTTTGCTTTTATAATATATTTTACCATGTACATAATGCAATCATTAGCTTTTAAGTTACATAAAACTGCGTTAAAAAATATAGTCAGAGTTTGAGACAAAACTTAATTGGAGCATATTTCTATTGATGTTAAAAGGGGTTATAAATAACAAATACGGTTGAAGTTGGAAATTAAAAAATATTGGACAAAGGAAAATTAACATAAACAATGTAAAATCAACCAATTCAGGATATTCTGAAAACTCCTATTAACTGCTTGGTAAAAATCAAAAAATGGTTTAAATCTTGCCTTTTTTCCAAATTTTTAAACGGAACTCGTCTAGAGGCCGAGTATTTGATCTTAAAGAGTTAAGGAGGAATATAATCTTAAACACTTAAAAACAAGGAAAATTATGGAATTGAAATAACTAAACTAAACTAAAACAAGGAAAAAATTTAAGCTTGTAATATGAGAACGTTTTTTTTAATCATAAATATTTGGTTGAATTAAAAGTTTTTTGCAACATAAAGAAGACTTTAACATAACAAATCAGTATCGAAAAGTATTACTTCGTGTCTTCAGCAAAGTTGTAGGTATGGATATGGACTACACTGGAAAAAAATGATTTGCAAAAAAAAACTCTATTTTTATTTCATTTTTTTTTTCATTTTTTGATATGTTTTAAAAGACATAAAATGCCAACTTTTCAAAAAATTTCAGGTTGTGCAAAAAATCTTTGACCGAGTTATGAATTTTTGAATCAATACTGATTTTTTCAAAAAATCGAAATATCGGTCGCAAAAATTTTTCAGTTTCATTTTTAAACGTAAAATTAAATTTGCAATCAAAAAGAACTGAAGTGAAATTTTTATAAAGTGCACCGTTTCAAGTTAAATCCATTTTTAGGTGACATTTTACCGTGTATCGTTTTTTTTCCAGTGTAGTCGGTATCCATACCTACAAGTCACCAAAACGATCAAAAAATTCCTTCAAAAGATACAGATTTTTGAATTTTGATACACCATTATTGTATGGACAGCAGCCAAATTTGTATGGAAATTTATATGGGCAAACTAATGATGCAAAACGGCTTCTTTTGGCATACCGAAGGCACCAAAAAAATTTAGTCGGATTAAAAAATAAAAAAAAAAAATAAAATTGAAAAAAGACCGATTTCATAAAGAATTGCTCATAGGTCAAATGTCCATGCATTTAGTCAATGAATCCTGTAAATCAAAAAATATTGAAAAGTATAACTTTTCCAAACAAGTGTTGTAAAGTTCTACTTTTCAGCATCAATTTCAGTGCTGAAATGTAGTTTTTTTAGCATTTGTTTTGAAAAGGTTTACTATTCGATTCTGTTATTTTTGGTTGGGAAAAGTAGGCTGTTACGTTGTTCAAGAATGACAGGAAAAGTAAAAATAAAATTTTAAACAATCAAATGAATACTGGGATACTTGCAAAAAGCAAGTTTTTCATCACTTTTGTGTATTTTTATCCTAAGAAGTTTACTGAATTGGATAAATACAGCAAGTGCAGAAAAAAAAACAAGTTTTGCAACAAGTTAAATATATTTTTAATTTGCAGTTCCGAATGCATGTTTAAGAATCAGATTTTTATTTAGAATGTCTGTTTCACCCATTACCCATATTTTTTAGATTTAGAGTATTAATAATAAGAGTGATCTCATTTCTTTAATTAACTAAAATCATTTCAATAACTATTGTTCTACTGCTTGCTCAAAAATATTTGCAAATTGCAGCAAAAAACAAAGAGTTATATCTGCTAACTACGTCACACCTCTATTCGGTAACTCTTCGATTATCATCAAACTAGATAAAAATCGCAACCACAAACACACTCATCAACGTGCGAGAGAGCGTGTGAAAACGTGCCCCGGCATAAACGGAACCGATTAGGTGGAGGCCCTACCACCACAAGGCACGGACCGACCTCTTATCGGCACATCGTCGCCATCGTCATAAATCTTAATCTGTTAGCAAAACATAAATAAACTCGGCCTTTTCGAAGAAGATTTACGGCGCTAAGTCTTTTTTCCCAGAAACTATTCGTCTAAGTGGAGTTTGAAATTTGTTTCAAAAGAATCGCGCTGACAACGCGGCGGTGGATTTGCACAACCTGTCACGGTTGGAAAAGTGAACAAAATTTTCTCGAACGGTTTTATTCTGAGGAAAAGCGAAAATCTCTTCTTTTTGGAATGATAAGAACAGGCACTTTTTTTTAGCAATGACGATGAAAAAGAAGAAAACATCACAAATCTGTAGAGTTTTTCTTATATAAGAGGAGGTGGTATCACCTTGTCTTTTCGTTAGTTAAACCCTCAAATGTATCCTACTATTTAATTTATAAATTTGTTTTAATTGTTTAAATTTGGAGTTTTTTTTAATATTTCTGTTCAACTAAGAAATGCAAATAAAGTTTTAAATAATCAGAATGACATTTCTAAAAATTTCAAGCAACCTTTCCAGGGTTATCACCCTCGAAAAAGCTTTTACCTGAAAGTTTTTCAATTACATCCACTCGACGACGGCTGCAGAATGGCATCCGGAAGTAGTGCTGTAGTAGCAGCGACACAAGGACCATCCCCGCCAGCATTCCGGTGAAAGGCATTCCAGATGGAAAAGCAAGATACCGTCACACAAACTGCCTTTTCCCGGGAAAATGCAAAACTAGAGTTGGCCGGTCTCTTTCGGGTCCTTTGAAATTCCTGCTGCTGGGAGATCAAAGCGAAAACTTACGAGATAACTGGCACTCTTCAAGAGGAAACTTTGGCAAACTTTTTGCTCAAAAGTGGAAATCTCAAAAACCACCAAAAGATCAAAACTAGATAACTCCACCCTAGATATGCAAATGGGGCCTTGTCTAGTGGTGACGTCGTCGTTTCTCCCAGACCGCCAGAACATGGAGTTGCTCAGCGCTTCTCGGAAGCATTGTAGAACTGTGCCTGCAGCCATTAGCACACAGTCGGGTCTTGCGAAAGCTTCAGACCCCGAAACTGCTACTAGAGAGTGGGGAATCACAGTCAGTTTCGTAAAAAAAATCGCATCTTTAGTTTGACTTGACATATTTTTTCATGCCAAAAAATATTGACAAAAAAACTATTTATTATGAAAAGTTAACAATTTTTCATGAAACTGAGTGTCCCCCAGCCATATCAGCGAGTTGTCGTGGAATGTCCCAGCCCCGAAGAGAACATGGCAGCTTGGGCAGAGCTAGCCTAGTATGTTCTAGCTGGTAGGACTACGATGGCGCACACAAAAAATAGAATACGCTGAATTAGATAACAACACGTGTGACAGCGGCAGGTACCACCATCATCTCGTACTCGTAGGCTGAAATGGTGATGTTTTGGGATGATGGGAGGGGGAAAAAAGGGAAGAGGGAGAGATGTTAACGTGGCACGTTTACGTTTTTTGGGAGATGCTCTTTTGGTTCGGGATTGTATTTTTTGGGTGACACGTTGGAAAAATGGAACGTTATGTAACATTGAGTGTGAGCTGAGAATGTTTTTTTTTTAATTAAGAAGAGTTTCAAGTAATTTCTCTTATAAAAAAGTGCATAAGACCATTACACTGTAACAAACAATATTTCTCGCTTACTTTTTCAAAAGGTCCTATGTACATAGAAAACCCATGGCGCATTGGTTGTTTTGAAAAAGTAATCTAGATTTGTTTATTGCATGAGTTATTATCATGCAAAGCCTTAGAAGTTTATTAAAAAATATTTTTTTTCAAAATCAGTGAAATTTATTAAAAAATCCAGCAAAAGATTTCAAAAATAAATAAACAAAAAACGAAAAGAAATTGTTGTTTTTGAGAAGACAGAACATATTTTTAAAATATTATTTATTCAAGCATTTTTTTCAGTTTTTTAACTAAAAATAATAATATTGCAGGACATTACACCGAAGGTAGTTTTTTTCTGAAAAGGACGCTTCGATTATTGTACGTATATCTGAATGATCTAAAAAAACGAATTGTGACAAATACATACGAGTCATTCCACCCCAATCGTGCAGAAAAAAAATTAAAATCAACATTTTCTGATTAAGCTCAAATTTGGTAGAGCTGTTGATACCATCAAAACTAGCAAGAATCTAAATTTTGGAAATCGGATCAATCCTACTTTTTTGATACCACTCATAAAATTTGCCTCGTTCGCAAAAGTGCTGAAAACATTTGTTTTCAAACTGAGATATATCTGAAACCGCAAGCCGTATAATGTCGAGGCAGGACTAATTCAACAAAAAATTGACGTAGAATCGATTTGAGCTTGATTACAAAATATTGATTTCAAGTGTTGTGTCCGTTAGCCATAAGCAGTAAAATAGCAAGAAATATTTTTTTAAGTTTAACATCTTTGAGGATTTGCTCGTTGCATATTTTGTTTTAGCATTCTTGAGATGAGAATACTTGTAAGTTTTTGCATTATTGCATTCATAATTTGCATACTTGAGTCAATCATAATTTTGCCTAAGAGATTTTTTTGATATTTTTTATGTTTTTTTTCATTTTTAAAAAAGAATCTTAAAAGGTTTCTTATAAAAACTCAAAGTTTTTCTTTTTTTACCTAAAAATTCTTTGAAAAATTATTGAATTAAAAAATATGACGATTTTTAAATCCTTTCAAACATTAGTCATTCTTTATTTTTCAAGGAGGCTTTATTTAAATTAATTTTTGTAATTAACTGCATTCTTCTAAAACTTAGCAGTTTTTTTAAAAGGGGTTTTAAAACAGCACTCTAAACTTAGGGACATGTACCCTTCCTGTAAAGGCTTATGAATTGATCTCAGTTGAAAGGTTCTCCAAATCTCTGAATTGAAAATGTAACATCCTTGAGCAGAACTGTTAGATTCTAGTAAACGCTAATTGAATTGAATTGGAAAAGAACCTTACAAATATTTTTCAAAGTTAATATTGACTCAGAAAATCAATGGGCAAAACAACTATTTTCATGATTTCAAATTTCAATAGAAATAGACTGAAATGAATTTGAAATGCATTTCTTGCTATTAGAATCAGTTTTAACCAGGTTCCACCAGATTTAAGATATTTAGAATTTTAGTAAAATTTTAATGCATAGGTACAATTTTAAAAAAGAAAAAGTAGGTACAATACCACAACATTTTTCTCTGCAAAAAAAATGGTCATCAATTCGTTTTTTTTTTTTTAAAGGGTCTTAAAACACTTTTACTTTTTGCATTTTACATCAATTGTTATTTAAATTTACTAAAAAAATTATGTTTTTCTCCCTCTTGATTTCGGCCAGATTCCAGGGAAATAAACTCAAAAAATATTAGCATCGGGCTAAACTGGTTTGAAAAAAAAATTCAGTATTTGCATTTTTCGAACATGACCAGTACTTTAAAACACCGTTGAACAGAAAAAAATGTTGTTTTTGTATTATTTCAAAAATGAATATGAAAATTTTTCAAAAAAAAATTCTGTGAAGTTTTTGTAGTTTTGTTTTGAAGTTTTGAGAAATATCCTTAATTAAAATGAACTGCACTTGCATTTGATTAATTGTTTTTTTTTTATAATTTTTATTATATTTGAGTTTTTTTTTTCAAATAAACAGTCATCCCACATATTCGGAACACCCACAAATTCGGAACACTTTTGTGTTAATTTGTCAATAGAATGCAAAATGCATCTTTCCTGGTGACCCTTCTATTTTTAGGACCTTTATTTGGACATTCTCTTGCTATTTCACTAGCAAAAGTAGTTCTTTTTGAACAAAAACTGCACTTTGAGACTATTTTATTCAGAGCTGCAAAACACTGCCTCCAAATTGCCTGTTCCATAACTGTGGGATGTTATTGTGCCTCCCACAATTGTGGAACACCTGAATTTAACAGATATTTTCACAAAAAAGTTATCAGACCATTCATAAAACATTACTAAGCTTGAGTTTCATTGGTTCCAGTGTGTGAAGTCATTATTTTGTAGAAAATATGTAATATGGAGAGAATCAAAGTTTGTTTACATGCGCAAGAAAAAAGTGTTCCGAATTTGTGGATTTCAAGGGTCAATGTTTTTCTTTGAAAACTTGATATAAAACGTAAAAATGTACAGCCGCCCAATGACATTTGAGGTGGGTGTAAGTTATTTATTTATTTTTTGTATTCGTAATCTAAGTATTGCTGTATTTCGAAGCCATTGCATCGTATCAAAAAGTGGTCAAAGACAAACTTGTAGGAAATTAGACGGCTTTCTGAAAAAAATCACTGAATGAAAAAGACACATCACTTCTTTGAGAATTTTCAAAAAAAAAAAAATCACTAAAAATGCTGGATGGTATGTCTCTCCTAAAAAAATACAAAATCAACTACTTTTAGTGCTGTTTTTTTTTGGAAAGTGGTCCAAACGTCAAAATTTTCAAAAACCGATAATGGGCATCGATTTTTTTATTCATTCAGACATAATACGTTCTATCTAGATTAAATTTTCAAATGGTCTTATCTGAATAGGAAACCCATTACTCATAGGTTGTTTTGAAATTTTACACAATTTATAAAAAAATATAGTTTTTGGTGAGAAGCTATATTTTCTAAACGTGAACACATAATTGAAAATATCACCAAAAAATATTAATTGTTTTAAGAAATTGATTATAGGCACTCAATTTCATGAAACATTAATATAAATATTTTGGTGAAATAACCAGTCAGCAGAACGTGGCAGATTCTGGAAGTGTGACGAACTTGCTAAGCTAAGTTTAAGCTGAGTTTAAGAATGGATCGTCCAAATTCGGCCCCATCAAAAGACCATGTGCTTTATGGACAAGCACTATCTTATTTTATGATTTATTCTTTTGTTGAATCGTAATTTTTATTGAAATTGGTTTCATGAAACAAATTTGTTACTCAGGTCTTCGCAAAAAAAGCAAAAGACAATTTTTCATAAAATTTCCGATTAACTCAAATTTTGCTAATTTTTGCTTTCAAAAATTTACTAAATTGTTAAAAAGCCTCGTTAAATTATTGAAAAATCACATGAGAAATATTGTAGGCAAAATAAAAATAATCAATAAGTATAGCTTCGCGTGTATGAACATAGTTTCAAATTTGTTATGCTCAAAACAGTAATAAACAAAGAATTTTGAAAATTCGTCGCTTTTTGATCACTAAAATGAAAAGTCTCGGCTTTGCGTTTATAATAAAAGTTAAATGATGAAAAATGTTCTCCGAAAATTTTACTATAAGCTGTATGCACTAGTTACAACTGCAATTTTTTCGTGGCTCATTTTGTGGAGTAATTTTGGAATTTTGTTATCTCATATATATTTTTTTATTCAATTAAATTAAATTCACTCAGAATTCCAGAGCTTCACTTTTCACTCTAGGTTTCACTTTAGGTTAATGTAAATAAGGGGTATGTTATATTTTTATTTAAATCCATATTTTTTTTAAACACGTATGCTACAGTGAATTCTTTTACTTTTTTTTGTCATCCTTTTTTTGCGTGCCAATTGACGGCTTGCGTGATCCTCGTCACCAATTACCGTTTCTCCCCTAACTTCCTAAAATGCATTTTCCCTCTCAAAATTCGCAACTAATCGTGCTATCAATTTGCTCGGTTTCCATAATTACAGTGTATTTCAAAACATCACGCCATCGTTTACTTTTTCGCAATTTAACATCGTGCCGTGATGGCAAGTCTCGCCCCCTTTCGATTGCGAAAAAGCCATCAACCGACTTCGATCCAAGACCCACTAACCAACCGCCGCAAACCGTGTCGCTTTGTCTGGTTCAGAATCCCCAAGCCAGACTTGCCAGACACAGGCCGCCGCCGTCTATCGACCTGGATCAATCAAACGCCAAAAGTCTGAACGACGGCAAAAAGGCACAACTCCTAACCGACAACGTTGTGTATTTGTTGACTTTGTATGTGTGCCCGAACAAACACACATACACAAACGCTTGTTTCCAGAGAAACAATCTTTTCAAAGAAAAAGAAGAAAACAAGATTGAGGGAAAATTGGAGCACAATTCCGAGGAAAAGAAAGGAAAAACACACAACAAACATCAACGATTCATTCGTTCGAGGTGAGGTGATCCAGAGTAGCGGGGTGAGAATCCAATTGAGAGGTTTCTGAGCTCGAAACATCAAATCGATGGGGAAGCTGCCGTGATGGCAACGTTCGTTTGATCTCCCGTGCCGTGGAAGCCGTCGAAATCCGATTAGAACTTCAAAGCGCAATCAGCTGCAGCAGCACGAACCACGTTGGAGTCAAACAATTTTGAAGCTTTTTTTTTGCTAGCTGGTTGGTTTTGCTACAACCAGATAATCTCAGCTTCCGATTGTGTAAAGTGTGAGCGAGCATAATCCAAACGCTACTGGATTTTTTTTTGTTGCAAGCTGAGGCGAGCTGTTTTGGAGCTTCATTCAACAAGTTGATTTCGGGCATCGACGAGGCACTGCTGGGAGCCTCTGGGTGGTGGTACCGTACGGAGTTGGCCTTTGCTGGCAGACGCCAATCGGTTGTAGCTTCTATCGTACGGCGTAGACCATGAACAACCCGAAGGGTTGGAAATTTGGTGGTTGTTCTGCATCGAAGAACTAGAAATACGCAATTTTTGACGGGTGTATCCAAATCAACCCCTCAGAAAACTATTTCGTGACATTTTTTTTAACTCGTGAAGAATACATGCAAATCCCTTATGTATGAAAATCAAAATATTAAGTAATACACGTAATTCTAATATTAAAATGTAGTTCTAGATCTTAAAATTACCTTTTTGCAATTCCGTCGTGAAACTATTTACTTTTCCTGTCATTCTTGAACGACGAAATAGCCTACTTTTCTGTACCAAAAATAACAGAATCGAAGAGCAACACTTTTCAAAATAAATGCTGAAAAGTTCTACTTTTCAGCACTTAAATGGGTGCTGAAAAGTTGAACTTTTCAGCACTTGTTTCGAAATGTAACACTTTTCAACATTTTTTCGATTTAAATGATTTATTGGCAAAATACATGAAAATTTGACATAAAATTTCAATCAGTGTGTGTTTTTTGGAATTGCTAAAAATGTTGTATGGAACTCGTTGCAAAACTTGATTTGTTCAGCACTTTTCGTATTTATCCAACTCGGTGAACCTCGTTAAATAAATGTACGACTCATGCTGAAAAAATCCTCTTTTTGCAACTTTTTGCATAAACTACTATTATGGCTTATTACTAATGCAAAAAAAATCTTAAAAAGAAATCGATTTGTGTATAGACAATACATCATTCAAGCTATGACCCAGCAAATGTCATCATATGATCAAATCTTTTTTAAATCAAGTTTTTTTTTGAAAAAGTGTTGTTTATTCGTAAAAGTACTTTATTTTAAGTTTCAAGGTCAAATTTGCAAAGAAAAAGTATGTACATTACATAATATGATATATAGGTAATTTACCATAAGTTTGATACTGAGCAAAAATTTTGTTTTTTTTTTAAGTGCTCATGGACTGCAAATATTATGCTCTGTACCTTTTTCTTGTCAATTTTTTTCAAGAAAATTTTCTATGGAATTTTATGAACCTTTGACATAAACAACCATGGGCACTATTGAAAAAAGCTGAAAGATTGCAAAATTTTCTCAAAAATCAAGTTTTGGGTGATTTACTTTGAAATGAAAATATGATTTGAAAAAATGCAACTATGCTAAGCAGGTATAGTTCAAATGTTTATCATTTTTTCCGTTGAAATGTGTAATACATAAAAAAATGTATTTTTTTATTCAATATTGAACCTATTTTCTCTATTTTCTATTTTTTATCCTATTTTTTAATGTCCAAAAAATCATATTGAATCGATAATTGCACAAAACATCGTCCAATTAGCGCAACCTCAATCAAAGGAGAATCATTAATTTTGGGGTCCTTAGAAACTTGTGCACTAAGAATTGAATTAAAATGTGCAGACAGTGCCGAACGGTTTTTATCCAAAGTATGTATTAAGAATTAGTTATTTTGCTACTTATTGTTCAAAATACAATAATAATATTTATTTGTAAAAGACAGTGCTACAAGTTATTTTTTTTTTTTAATATTTAAAAAAGCAAAATTTGTAATTTGTTTTTCAAACCATGGGTTATTTCGAATGGTGTCTAACCGTCTTAAAAAAATGTTATGAAAGTTCGAATTTTCAAAAAATGCAGTCTTTCAAAAAAATATTTAAAAAAAATGCAATATAGGTATCAATCAACTTGATAATTTGTACAGATTTTCAATGTGTAATGAGTTTAAAGATAAAACGCTCCCATTTTCCCAGTACAAGATTTATTGAAATTAACCAAATTTAAAAAATTGGCTGTATGCGATAAATTCAGCTTTATTTTATGTTCATTCATAATTCGGAAAAACTTTGTGTATGTTTTCATTTTATTAAAAACATTATGAAAAATACAACCATTGAAAAAAAAAACTTTCAATATATACTTATGTAAGTGTACCAAACAACATAAAATTTTAAAAGATTTTGAAAGCATTCTTATGTTGAATGTAAAATGGTAAAATTTTCACATAAAAAAACATATTATTCAATCATAAAAAACATGCTTCATAATTTGCAAATATGCTTCACAATAAAGTACAACATTTACTGATAAATACTGACATGTTTACAAAAAAAAAAAAACAGTTGCTTTGTTTGTTATTGTAAAAGTTTCTATATGTTAAACTACTGTATTCATTGGGAATAGAGCCGATGCGAATATTTTTCGCAGTTTTTTTCCCTTGAATCTCTTCGAGGTCGAGTGGGTGTGTGGCAAAAAAATAATAAAAATTGAAATATGTATTGATATTGATATTATAACAATATTTGAATGAAAATATATTTTTTAAACACATTTCAAACTAATTAAGTTTTTTTACATGATAAGTTTTTAAGATAACTAAAATTGAAAACTGGAAATTTCACAAATTAGTTCTATTTTAAATACCTAATATTCTTATTTGGCAAAACTTTCAATCGATTTTAACAGAATTTTAACAAAATATTTATATATCAAAAGTTTTTTTTCTTTGAAGGTCCTATAAACATATGAAACACAACCACCTTTCAAAAAAACTCTAGATTCTTTACAAAGTACTTGTTTTGATGTGAAATTTTCATAATTTGCAGTATGAGTATCAAATGACGTGAAATTTCAAATAGATTTATTTTGATCGTTATCGTTATCAAACCATGATAGCGATATTACTAAGTTTAGTGATTTTTTACGCTGAAATAATGCAATTTTTGCGGGAATTACTATTCGAAAACACAAAATTTCACACAAATTTCACAAATCTTGAAATAGCAAAAATAACCTAAAAATCTTATGTTACACATCCGGAAATGTATTTGTACATTTAATTATATATTATTCATAAAAGATAGGTGATTTTTCAAGCTGAAAATTTCCAGTTCTCACTAGGACCATCTAACCAAATCACAAAATTTAGTTGGATTTCACCGAACTAAGAAAAAACTAAAATATTCAAGAAAATGGCTGATTAGTTTCAAAAATCTTAGTTTTTACGAACAGTACATGCAAATTTCACCTCAATCTAAAATAATTTAAAACCAGCCCAATCGTGCAGAAAGTGATGATAAATGCAGGAAAATGCAATTAATTTCAGATTATTGCACTTCTTTTCACAGTTTTGAAATATTTTGAAAAAAAAATATAATTTTTGTTCCTGTATATAACAAAAACACAAGTTTGAAGCAATTTTATGTTGATCCAAAAAGATCTTTGAATGATTTAAACTTTTATCAGGACAACTCATCGCTTGTGTGCTATTTCCCAGTCAACTCAATCGGAATTCTGAAACGGAATTCATTTCGAATCGTTTACGTATTCCGTTTCAAACGCAACAACCGGTACGTACACGGAATCGGTTGTTGCGTTTGAAACAGAATACATAAACGATTCGAATTGAATTCCGTTTCAGAATTCCGGCTGAGTTAACTGGGCTTGTGACACGTCTGCTGTTAAAAAGATAGAACGCGACGAATTATAAAAGGATTTTTTGCATTAGTCTATAACAAATCTATTTTAATGCTAACGTTCCTTTTAAATCGAAAAGTTCAACTCAAGATTTGAAAAAAGTAAATATCAAGTTTTTCAATTTGTGGATATTCTTTTTAATTTGTTGTAATGATGCATTAATTTTTTAAAATCCTTGAATTTCACGGGATTTCGCAGAAATTTTAAAATTTCAAGAATTTCACGCTGTCCGCAAAATCCTGAAATTTCACTAACCCTAGCCAAATTTGGCCAGTTTTTCACGACTTAGTAGGAACATTGTTGTTAAAGTCAGAGTTAGAATTGGTGGAGTCGAGATTTTTTCAGGATTTGTAGCTGAAGTCGAAGTCACTAAATATGTCATATTCTAAAACCTTCATTGGAATCCCTTCCCAAGAGATCATCCCACTGGGTCGCTAAATCCTAATAAAAGCACCACGCAACAAGTCCCTGTTGTGAATAAAGCGAGTTTGCAGCTCGCTAGCAGCCCTTTTTGCGGCCCGGTATTTGTTTGTCAAGCGCTTCGGTATGGCTTCCTCATCATCATCGCGCCTCATCCTGCTCTGCTCTGGGCACAAATGGTGATCCTTCTCTCAACGAGAGCTGCTGGTGCTCCACCGGTTTGTTTGAGGTTAGACACCAAATATTGGCACGTTCTGTTGTGTTGAGCTCAACTTTGCCTAGCGGTATGGTATTGAAATTTTTGGCAGGTACGAAGTGACGAAGGACGTGATTGTAGCGAAAATGAGGCTGACAAAGTTTGCACAATACGGCGATTACGGACGATTATGTGAAGGGATGACTTTTTTTTAGTGCGGATTTGAACTCACCTTTCCTCCAACGGTCAGCTGATAGCCCATGATGGTCGGCGCTTTCAACTGTACTGGACAGATAAATCCAAGGTCTCGATGAGCGTTGACCATGTTGTTCCCGCTGGGAATCATCGCCGAGTGCTGACTGCTGCCGGCCGCTCCAGCTCCCTGGTTCTTCCTGGGCACCTGATGCGGCTTGGTGGTGTGCATGGCACTCGTAGGCATTGGCGTACTTTCCGAGGAGTTGTTCTGGGAGACGCATAGTTCCTTGCCGTCTTCGGGGAACTTGGAGCACTCTAGGTTCTCCGGCCACTGGAAGTCGAACGTCCGCATGATGGTTTCGCAGACCCGAGCTGATTCGCACAGCGATCGACAGGGTGGGATTGGGTAGTTGAGGATCGTGCAGACTGGAGCGTACAGGGTGCAGAGGAAGAACTTGAGGTCCGGACTGCAGTCGATTTTGACGAGCGGGATGAACTGGTGAACCTCGAGGGCGGCTTCTTCCTGTTTGGTGTGTCCGATCAGGTTCGGCATAATGGTCTTGTTGTACTGGATGTCCGTACAAAATGGGATTGTGATGGGTTCGCAGCGATTGTGGTGTTGGAAGTCGTCCACGCTAATGCTGGACACTTCATGACCCCCGAAGGTCTCCTGTTGCTGAATGGATAATCCGACGTTTGCATAGCTCAACAGCAGGACAACAGCCCTTAACATGAAACACACTTTTGCCATTTTTGCCTTCCCGAGCAATCCCACACCCCTTAACACCCTCTTTCACGTATGCTCTTTTGTATTGCTCTTAACTTTATTAAGCTCTTCACACAGAGCGCTTCCCGGTGTTATTTTAACACGCACACATCCACTTGCTCTCTTCAGCTAAATGCAATAAACAACACAGACATCACAAGAGATCACGTAGAGCCGCGCGCGCGATGATTCTCAACACCAATACACACACACCCAGTTGATGCCGCTGCTTTCTTTTGTACTGCGCCGCCTGCTGCGTGTGTTATATTTTTAGACCCGCGCGCTCTCACTCACACCACTGCGCCACGCACCGCAAGGCCTACTGGCTCGTAATTTACCAACATTCTACTCTTCAGCCAGCACTCCCAAAGCGCAATGAAAACCCGATCTCCGCTCACACTTCACTTCACCCGAAGTCGGCGAACATTCACCCCCAAACGGCTCCTTCGAACGATGTGTGTTTATTCTCCCGGCATCTGGTGTCGGCTGCTTCAGGGCCTTCTGCGACCTCTCACATGTTGACAAATGCCAGACACTCGCTACTCAGTTATCACTCACTTGCCGACGACCGACCGCGACTCGCTTGCTTTGATCTTCGCCGACACCGCGTCTATTGCTTATCTACCGCGCGCTTATCAATCGCTAGCGAAACAATACCGTCAATTAATTAGATGACGTTACACCACCATCAACAACCGACAAACAAAAGAAGCAGCAAACACAAAACGGAAATTCCAGCGCCCGGCGACACACAAAAACACGATCCACAAACCCGCAGTTCCGACGGCGAAAGCGTCCGAAATACAACTAAAGACAAGTGGCACTCGCAGACAGACACAGAGCAGGAGCACTGACAGTTGCGCAAGGTTCGGCTGTGTTCCCATCATCTCTGCCCAAAAAACGCAGCAACCGATGACGACCGACCGACGGGTTTCGGGCTGTTCTCGCAGCACGGGTTCATCTGCTCTTCCTTTCTCGGAGAAGAAGTCAGCGTGTTTTGGTTGTATTGGTGCGAGCGGAGGTTGTAAACAATTTTGGTTTTTAGGAGGAGGAGGAGGCGGTGAGCAAGTGTGAGCGCAAGTGGATGAGGGAGAGAGGAACGTCAAAACTGGTTTGACAACAAAAGGAGCACTTGTTGACGGAGTTAACTGGTTGGGACTCTGGTGGAGAAAGATGGAACTGAAGTTGTTAGGTTGGTGTCTTGACTTAATTTAACTAGATCAGTTGAATGGATTTGTTCGATGAGGACTGGATGAACTGGATAATGCAAGAAGTCAGTATCTCTAGATCAGTAGAAGATATCTACGAGAACAAAAAGTCCATCTGGTGGCCAATAGCTTAATCGCCTATTAAAATGAGATATCAGAGCGATTGATGTAGCTAATGCACAGAGTGGTTCTTGCCAATACTATGAAATTGCTACGAATTTTGTTAGTTTCATTTGAAAAACATAGAGGGAAGATCAAAATACAAAACTTTATAATCATTTGAATTTAAAATATCGCTTTGTTTTTTTTTTTTTTGCTCATATTGTTGTTCAAGCAGATCCTCAAGCATATAAGTTCAAGTGCTTTTTTGCTTTTTTGTTTTTTTTTTTGCTTTTTTGCTTTTTTGCTTTTTTGCTTTTTTGCTTTTTTGCTTTTTTGCTTTTTTGCTTTTTTGCTTTTTTGCTTTTTTGCTTTTTTGCTTTTTTGCTTTTTTGCTTTTTGCTTTTTGCTTTTTGCTTTTTGCTTTTTGCTTTTTGCTTTTTGCTTTTTGCTTTTTGCTTTTTGCTTTTTGCTTTTTGCTTTTTGCTTTTTGCTTTTTGCTTTTTGCTTTTTGCTTTTTGCTTTTTGCTTTTTGCTTTTTGCTTTTTGCTTTTTGCTTTTTGCTTTTTGCTTTTTGCTTTTTGCTTTTTGCTTTTTGCTTTTTGCTTTTTGCTTTTTGCTTTTTTGCTTTTGCTTTTTGCTTTTTGCTTTTTGCTTTTTGCTTTTTGCTTTTTGCTTTTTGCTTTTTGCTTTTTGCTTTTTGCTTTTTTGCTTTTTTGCTTTTTTGCTTTTTTGCTTTTTTGCTTTTTTGCTTTTTTGCTTTTTTGCTTTTTTGCTTTTTTGCTTTTTTGCTTTTCTGCCTTTTTGCTTTTTTGCTTTAGGGAAACTTTTTCCATCGAAACCTTTCCACCAATTCTATCTAACAGTCTAATTCCAAGGTTAACCTCACCTCTGATTTGGATTCACAATTTTACGACTGTTTCTCTGACTGTTTAGCTTAGTTTCTGGGGAACAACATCTGAAATGCCATGACCCCTCTCCAAAAATAGTACTGCCCAATAAAGGCGACCAAAACATGCTCCCAGAACATCTGTACTACTGTAAACTTAATTATTTAAGAGCGCACTAAAAATTTGTACCCCAACTTAATGAGTGCCCAATAAAAAATATTATTTATGGCAAGCTACCAGTCCACACAGGTCTATCTCTGAAGCTTCATTTCATCAGTGGTCGTCGCCTTCGGCGGTACGACTCATCTCAAAACTTTTGTAGTGCAAATTTAGAGCAAAATTTACTGTCCGGGGGGAACATTTCCTGCAAAACTTTAATAAATTTACAGCTGTTGTTGGGGGGCGAAACAAGTCCGAATGAGTGCTTTTATTGCACGTGGCTTCCACCAACATAACCGCTCAGTGGAATCAATTACCGAAAGGCATTATGCGAGGGAGCCCTGTTGTCCAATAAAAGGCTAATTATTTCCAATTTTACATCATCCGCCGTCAACGACTCCTTCGTAAGACTTGTCCCGCCATTTTCGTATATGACATTATTCGGTGTGGCTCTTTTGGTTGGATTTTACGATCTGCCACCACGTCATTGGTTGCGAAAAGACCTCCGCACAGTGAGATTCGATTTTTGGTCAGCTTGGTCTAACTTAAAAATTGCTGTTATTGGTTCTTTATAAAAAGATTTGTAAAAATATCTTAAATTTTTAATGGTCTGTTGAAAATGGATTTTTTTTTTAATTTATTTCAATCCCAATGTGCCAAACACTGATGATTCAACTCAGTAGGTCATGCGATAAAAGTTGGCAAATTTGGGACCTTCTCCAAGAGCCCACCACTTTCATGGCCTACCGCGATAATCGCGAGAGATGGAATGCTTTATGATTCATTGACTACTTGATGTCCACGGTGCCGTGTGAGTCGCACGAGGGGACAGCAGGACATAAATGACCTGTTTGCAGTCAACTGCTGGGTGCTGTGATCGGTTCCCCGCCCTGAGGTGGCTCGAGGGGATTCCATGGCCTTATTTGGGGTACTGTAATTAACTGTTTTGATTGGGCTGGTAATTATCGTGCCTTCGGTGGCCTGTATGACTAATTTGATGGAATTTATGATCTGAATATCGGGATATTGAATTTTAAGATTTTGTCGCAAATATTTGTTAAACGTTAAACTTTTGGATATTTTTAGGAAATATTTTGGTTAGATAACCACAGGTGATCAGCGCAAATCAATCTTCAAAAAGTGAACAAGTCATAATCGCTCAAGTTCCAAAATTAAAACCTCCTTTCAACTCCAAACGGCGACGACAGTGACCTGACCCTATCTGATAAATGTCCCAAACAACTTCATTTGCCCCAGAGCAACGCCAAATATTTCCCAAACAAATTAGTCTATGTCAAGCGAGTTCAACGGACCTTCCATCATCTAGTCAGCTGTGAGCTCCAACGGTGTCGACGCCGGCTAGATTTGAACAAATGACCAATTAATAGCTTCAGCTCAATCGAGGTCGCAACCCATGAATGAACCAAGGACTTCACATGTGTGAGTATGCCAAGTTCTCCGGGGAGTTGCGCTGATTAAGCCGCGGCGATAAGCCACCCCGTTGAAGTACACGGTAGCTCAAGATCTGGCGAGACCCCCTAACCAAGTGACTTCGAATCCGCTTGAACGAATTGAATCGCCATCAATCATATTTTTCACTTTCGTTTACGCTTGCAACATTTGCTTGGCGCGACTTAGTCAGCAGATTCGGTTGATTTGACAGGTGGTGGCTGGTGGGCAAAACGCTTTGGTCAATCAGCTGTGGTGTGGTTTGGTGTCCTGTAGGGCAATTAAAATGATACATGGAGCGGGGTTGAGTGATTGAGCTGGTTGAGCTATGATCAAACTTTTCAGATATTTTGCGCACCAATTTGTCCCTGTCCAAATAAAGATTCGGGGATAACAGCGAGTGGTTATTGGGTTGCAGGTTTGAATTTGAAATGGTGAGTTCAAGTTGACAAGGTGTATGTATGACCAGAGATTAAACATCATGTTTGTCTGGTTAGGTAATAATACTGCATCGCAACTTTTTATTTTTTTTAATGTTTGAAAATAAAAACGTCCCTCACTCCATCACTTACTGTTTGATTCATGCACATTTATTCTCACCCTCTAAACTACACTACACTACACTACAATTCGATGCCGGTGTGCTCATTTGTACTAAGCTTGCTAGTTTTCCTATCTAAATTGAACAAGAGAGCACACGGGCATCGAATTGCTGATAGTCATTGCCTTTTTACTCATTTTCACTTACTTATTGTCATCTTTACTCACTCATTCGGTTACTAATTCACTTTCCGTTCTCTCTCACTCAATCATTTTTATTTAATCTCACTTTCTTGGTTTAGTTGTAGTTTTTACTAGTAAACTTTTCTCAAAGGGAGAGGGATGAAACAAATTGAAGAATTTAATTTGGTAACTTAAAAAAAACAGATTTGCATTCCCTTAATTTTGTTTAAAACATGAAAAGTTAAAGTTAATTTTTGCAAAAAAAAAAATCCTGAAAAGTGCCTAGGTTGTTTATGGACTTCTAGACTACCTCACTTTTTCTCGCTTACCTATTACTTATTCACTCAATCACTCACTCGCATACTAATTTACTCACTAACACACTAATTCACTCACTCGCTAACTTACTTACCCACTGACTATCTAACTCACTCATTCATTCACTTACTCACTCACTAACTCACTCATTCACTCATTCACTTACTTACTTACTAACTCACACACTCACTCATTCACTCACTTACTAACTCACACACTCATTCACTCACTCACTCACTCACTCACTCACTCACTCACTCACTCACTCACTCACTCACTCACTCATTCACTCACTTACTTACTAACTCACACACTCACTCACTTACTCACTCAATATCTTTCTCACCCACTAACCAAATCACTCACTCACTCACTTACTCGCTGACTAATTCCTTCACTTTGACTTGATCTGAGCCAAGTGTTTCCTTTTTTAAATATGTCTTGGCAAAACATTAGTTTGGCTTGCTTCGGTAACTCAACTCTCAGTAGGAAAATTTTAGCAAATTCGACTCATTTTCAACAGTTTTGGCTCGGGTTCAAAGAACAACTGTTTGCACGTTTTAAATTTTTCTATGTCTATCCACAATTTAAATTAATTACAAATAGTGATACAAAATTCATTACAATGAAATAATTCACAAACTTTTTAATTCAGTGAATAATTAATTATAAAATCTACGAGAGTTATTTGTGCAAGGCTTTGTTTTTGAATTATTTGAAAAGACAAAATATGTTGCAGGAATCATGAAATCACTTTTTATGCCCATTTTTTTTATTACAATTCGAGAATATGAGTAAACTAATAACTAAAAATATGATGAAATCAATCAAGTTAGTAAGTGATTGAAAAAACCAAGTAAATTTAGTGAGTGAAAGAGTCTGTAACTGTGAAAAATTGAGAAAGTGAGAAGTCACAGCCACTAAAATTCTAGGCAACCACTATATAGGTCATCCTTGTGGCCCTGTTGGTTATCACATCAAATCAAATCAAAATTGAGTAAGTGAAAGATTTAGAAAGAATGTTGAATGAGTGAAAGAAATTGGATCAAATCGAGTGAAATATAGTGTGTGATTGAGTCTCAGTGAGATGAGAAAAACAGAAAAAGGAAGAAAGAAAAAAAAAGAAGATATTGAGTATATGCGATAACATAAAAAGAGGGAAACAATGAATAAGTGAGTGTCTAAAAACGTGTGAAGATTAGGGTACCCAGTAAAAATGACCCCCTGCTCCACAAACGGAAAACAGTTTTTCATACAAAAATGACTTTTTAAAATCACTTGTAACTTTTCAGGATAAAGTTTTACAGTTTTGGTATTTTATACAAAGTTTTAGAGTATTACATTTTCAATTAGATCTCACTTTTGGGAATATTTTGATGGACGTAGCGCACCGTGCAGACCAAACCATAAAAAAATTGGATTTTCCATACATTTTTTCGATTTTTTCCATACAAACTTAAACTAAGAGTATCAATGGGTAAATGCTCATATTTGTCCCAGCGTCCTCAAATATCTCAAGGAACAATATTCAGCTTGTCGACAGAAGTTTGGAGAAAAAGTCTCATATTCTGGGCACCCTAGTGAAGATGAGTGAGTAGGACTTACTTTGAACATCACATTTTTGAAACAGCCTGAATTTCTTGAATTTCTTGAATTGATCAAATTTCATAATTTTTTTGGTTTTTCTTTAATTTCTTGAATTACTTGAATTTCTTAAATTTCTTAAATTTTTATTTTTTTAAAATTTCATGAATTTCTTGATTTTTTAAATTTTTAAACTTTATGAATTTCTAGAATTTTTTGCATTTCTAGAATTTGTAGAGTTTCTGGATTTTCTTAAATTTCCTGAATTTCTAGAATTTCTTGAATTTTCAGAATTTTCATAATTTCTAGAATTTCTAGAATTTATAACGATTCTAGATTTTCTTGAATTTTTTAATTTCTTGTTTTTTCTGAATTTATTTCTTATAAATCTAGTATTTCTAAAATTTCGATAATTTTTCGAATTTCTTGAATTTCTTTAATTTCTTTAATTTCTTGAATTCTTGAATTTCTTGAATTTCCTGAATTTTTTGAATTTCTTGAATTTCTTGAATTTCTTGAATTTCTTGAATTTCTTGAATTTCTGGAATTTCTTGAATTTCTTGAATTTCTTGAATTTCTTGAATTTCTTGAATTTCTTGAATTTCTTGAATTTCTTGAATTTCTTGAATTTCTTGAATTTTTTGAATTTCTTGAATTTCTTGAATTTCTTGAATTTCCTGAATTTCTTGAATTTCTTGAATTTCTTGAATTTCTTGAATTTCTTGAATTTCTTGAATTTCTTGAATTTCTTGAATTTCTTGAATTTCTTGAATTTCTTGAATTTCTTGAATTTCTTGAATTTCTTGAATTTCTTGAATTTCTTGAATTTCTTGAATTTCTTGAATTTCTTGAATTTCTTGAATTTCTTGAATTTCTTGAATTTCTTGAATTTCTTGAATTTCTTGAATTTCTTGAATTTCTTGAATTTCTTGAATTTCTTGAATTTCTCGAATTTCTTAAATTTCTTGAATTTCTTGAATTTCTTGAATTTCTTGAATTTCTTGAATTTCTTGAATTTCTTGAATTTCTTGAATTTCTTGAATTTCTTGAATTTCTTGAATTTCTTGAATTTCTTGAATTTTTTGAATTTTTTGAATTTCTTGAATTTCTTGAATTTCTTGAATTTCTTGAATTTTTTGAATTTCTTGAATTTCTTGAATTTTCTGAATTTCTTGAAGTTTTTGAATTTCTTGAATTTCTTTAATTTCTTGAATTTCTTGAATTTCTTGAATTTCTTAAATTATTTGAATTTCTTAAATTTCTTGAATTTCTTGAATTTCTTGAATTTCTTGAATTTCTTGAATTTCTTGAATTTCTTGAATTTCTTGAATTTCTTGAATTTCTTGAATTTCTTGAATTTCTTGAATTTCTTGAATTTCTTGAATTTCTTGAATTTCTTGAATTTCTTGAATTTCTTGAATTTCTTGAATTTCTTGAATTTCTTGAATTTCTTGAATTTCTTAAATTTCTTAAATTTCTTGAATTTCTTGAATTTCTTGAATTTCTTGAATTTGTTGAATTTGTTGAATTTCTTGAATTTCTTGAATTTCTTGAATTTCTTGAATTTCTTGAATTTCTTGAATTTCTAGAATTTCCTGAATTTCTTGAATTTCTTGAATTTCTTGAATTTCTTGAACGTCTTGAATTTCTTGAATTTCTTGAATTTCTTGAATTTCTTGAATTTCTTGAATTTCTTGAATTTCTTGAATGTCTTGAATTTCTTGAATTTCTTGAATTTCTTGAATTTCTTGAATTTCTTGAATTTCTTGAATTTCTTGAATTTTTAAAATATCTTGAATTTCTTAAATTTCTTGATTTTTTTGATTTTTTTTAATTTCTTGAATTTCTTGAATTTCCAGAATTTTTTGAATTTCGTGATTTTTTTGAATTTGATGAATGTCCTGAATTTCTTTTTATTAATTTTCTTGAATTTCTTGAGTGAGTAAGACTTTCCTTGAAAATCATAAATTTTAAACTGCTTTCAAAGAAAACAAGCATTTAAGTATAAATTTTAGTAAACGTTGATAGATTTTGCATTTAATTTTTTTTATCACACGAAAGTGATCTTTATTTAAAAAACGGCATAACTCTTCCATCGTCATCCAATATCCTCACCGAATGGCAAGGGTAATTAATTTTCCGTTGAATTTTTCAATCCTTTCCATACTGCACATCTCTCCTCCTGCTGCTGCCAGATTGAAACCAGAACCGCTCAACTGACAACGATAATACCTTGTAAGTAACCTTTCGCCTGCCTCACCACAGCGCCGACCTTTGGTCCCGTTCAAACGTTTTTTTTTTTTACAACTTTGTGGTCGAAAATTTATAGTTCGTTCTCGGCCGCTCGGATCATCTCCGCGCAAGTCTTGGCCCGTGACACAAAGCAGAGATCTCCGGTGCAAAATTGTGGTTTTATTTTTCATTTTCTCAATTTAAATTTAATGCCCTTATCGTGAGGCAGCTATCTGTGCTGGTCGCTGCGCTTTGTGAGCGCGTTCAAGGGTTCGGGGATAAATTTCCGTTTGCCACCGAAATTTATTACCTTTTCAAAGAGTTTTTTTGTGTGTGAGTTTGAACACCCAGTTTAGGTGACTGCCAAACCCAGATTGACTTTTGGCTCAGGAATTTCCCAGGAGAACTTTGGCAAATACGACAGTCGATAAGAAGTTCAGGAAAAGCAGTTGAAAATGGCTTATTATACAGAGTTGTCTACCAAAGATTAACGTTGTTGTAAAACTTTTCGAAAAGAGACTTCTTATCAAAGAAAGGTTGGCAAATTTTCATTACCCCGGCAATTGTGGCGCAAAGTAAACCGCAATCCAATCGGGAGGTCTTGATCCGAACTGTGGCTTAGCAGCACAAGCTCAACGGAAGAGAGGTAACCAAGAACTAATTTAATCAATTCCACAGAGGGAGACCCCCTTTGGCAGCTAGCGGACCTCTTTTGAGGTCTCGACCTGCTCGAACGAGTCGTGTAAGATCAAGGTTGATGGAACTGGCCACGGTTAGCTGAAGCGCCACCAGCAACACCGAGGTCCACGGCGGTAAACTTAATGTAAATAATCAAAACTATTGATTAAGAAAAAAAAAGTGCCGTACCCTTAAGAGAACACCTTCAATTTCCGGGATAAAATTGAGTTATGTTTGGAGCAGAGCTAGGAAAAGCGGTTAAGAAATCGTGTCCAAGTCTCGGGAGTAACCAGGGAACCGTTAGTCACGATCTTGAGGTGAATCTTCGGTGTGATCTTGTTCTGGTCGGAGAATGCCAAGGGCGCCGCGCCGGGTGAAAAATGTACCGCAAACTGGTAAGTTATGTTGGACTCGATGGCCGACTTGGTTTCACATTAATTTTCTTTTATGCTGGTGAGAATGCTTCGAATTTCGAAGGTTCAATTTCTTAAATCTCTTGATTTTTTTTATTTTTTTCAATTTTTGGAATTTGTTGAATTTGTTGAATTTCTTGAATTACTTGAATTTCTTGAATTTCTTGAATTTCTTGAATTTCTTGAATTTCTTGAATTTCTTGAATTTCTTGAATTTCTTGAATTTCTTGAATTTCTTGAATTTCTTGAATTTCTTGAATTTCTTGAATTTCTTGAATTTCTTGAATTTCTTGAATTTCTTGAATTTCTTGAATTTCTTGAATTTCTTGAATTTCTTGAATTTCTTGAATTTCTTGAATTTCTTGAATTTCTTGAATTTCTTGAATTTCTTGAATTTCTTGAATTTCTTGAATTTCTTGAATTTCTTGAATTTCTTGAATTTCTTGAATTTCTTGAATTTCTTGAATTTCTTGAATTTCTTGAATTTCTTGAATTTCTTGAATTTCTTGAATTTCTTGAATTTCTTGAATTTCTTGAATTTCTTGAATTTCTTGAATTTCTTGAATTTCTTGAATTTCTTGAATTTCTTGAATTTCTTGAATTTCTTGAATTTCTTGAATTTCTTGAATTTCTTGAATTTCTTGAATTTCTTGAATTTCTTGAATTTCTTGAATTTCTTGAATTTCTTGAATTTCTTGAATTTCTTGAATTTCTTGAATTTCTTGAATTTCTTGAATTTCTTGAATTTCTTGAATTTCTTGAATTTCTTGAATTTCTTGAATTTCTTGAATTTCTTGAATTTCTTGAATTTCTTGAATTTCTTGAATTTCTTGAATTTCTTGAATTTCTTGAATTTCTTGAATTTCTTGAATTTCTTGAATTTCTTGAATTTCTTGAATTTCTTGAATTTCTTGAATTTCTTGAATTTCTTGAATTTCTTGAATTTCTTGAATTTCTTGAATTTCTTGAATTTCTTGAATTTCTTGAATTTCTTGAATTTCTTGAATTTCTTGAATTTCTTGAATTTCTTGAATTTCTTGAATTTCTTGAATTTCGTGAATTTCTTGAATTTCTTGAATTTCTTGAATTTCTTGAATTTCTTGAATTTCTTGAATTTCTTGAATTTCTTGAATTTCTTGAATTTCTTGAATTTCTTGAATTTCTTGAATTTCTTAAATTTCTTGAAATTCTTGAATTTCTTGAATTTCCTGAATTTCTTGAATTTCTTGAATTTGTTGATTTTTTTAAATTTCTTGAATTTCTTAAATTTCTTGAATTTCTTGAATTTCTTGAATTTCTTGAATTTCTGGATTTTCTTGAATTTCTTGAATTTCATGATTACGGATTTGTATAGTTTGCATGATTTGTACAATTTGTAAGATTTGTAGGATTTGTAGGATTTATATAATTTGTAGAATTTGGAGAATTTGCTAAATTTGTAGAATTTGTTCAAATCTGTAGAATGATAGATATTGTAGAACTTGAAGAATTTGTAGGATTTGTAGAATGATAGATTTTGGAGAATTTGTAGAATTTGTAGAATGCGTAGAATTTGTAGAATTTGTAGAATTTGTAGAATTTGTAGAATTTGTAGAATTTGTAGAATTTGTAGAATTTGTAGAATTTGTAGAATTTGTAGAATTTGTAGAATTTGTAGAATTTGTAGAATTTGTAGAGTTTGTAGAATTTGTAGAATTTGTAGAATATGTAGAATTTGTAGAATTTGTAGAATTTGTAGAATTTGTAGAATTTGTAGAATTTGTAGAATTTGTAGAATTTGTAGAATTTGTAGAATTTGTAGAATTTGTAGAATTTGTAGAATTTGTAGAATTTGTAGAATTTGTAGAATTTGTAGAATTTGTAGAATTTGTAGAATTTTGTAGAATTTGTAGAATTTGTAGAATTTGTAGAATTTGTAGAATTTGTAGAATTTGTAGAATTTGTAGAATTTGTAGAATTTGTAGAATTTGTAGAATTTGTAGAATTTGTAGAATTTGTAGAATTTGTAGAATTTGTAGAATTTGTAGAATTTGTAGAATTTGTAGAATTTGTGTAATTAAAAATTATCATTATCATTATTATTATTATTTTTTAAATTAGTAGAGTTTGTAAAATTAGTAGAAATTGTAGAATTCTTAGAATTTGTAGAATTTTATAGAATTTGTTGAATGTGTAAAATTTGTAGGATTTGTAGAATTTGTAGAATTTGTAGAATTCGTAGAATTTGTAGAGCTTTTAGAACAGGGGTCCCCAATCTTTTGGCCCTTCGGGCCAGATCTGATTTTTCTGAAGGTGTGGCGGGCCGGAACTAATGTTTGATAAAAGTTGAAAAAAATGACAATATTGTTAAATAATATTATTTTGAAAAGGTTCTTTTGAAGTAAACAAATAAATAAACCAGTATTGCAAATAAACTTCCAGGTTTTTAGAAAGAAAAACAAAAATAACTGTAAAAAATGTGTTTTATTATCATTGACTTTAAAAATATATCTTAAATTCTTTGATCGTTGCAAATTTTTTAAAAGCTTAATTTCTTCAACACAACTATATATTTAAAAAATCAATGAGGCATGATACAATTTATTAACAATCATCATTTTTCAAAATAAACTTTTGTGCCCCCTCATAAATATTTGCAGTGATCTTTCTTTTCAGTATGAATAGCTTGCCTTTCAAAAGTTGGTCTTAAAAATTCCATTATTATTTGTTTACTCATTTATTTAAAAATTAATTTTAATCATGTAATTCAAAACAGAGATGCATCAATTTGTAGTAAACACAGTAAAAACTGAAAGAAGTTTAGTGTGTCATTATAAATTTTTGACAAAAAATCTATTTTTATTTATATTTTACATTCAAACGAATCGGATAGTTTAGTTTTTATGTGCCATTTTTCAGTTTAATATTTAATATATAAATCATAAGAATCAATTTCAATTATGAAGAATGTTAGATTTTGAAAAAGCAAATGCAAGATTCAAATAATACGTTGAATCAGCAACATTTTATTGTAAACGCAAAAAAAATAAACAGAATGTTTCATATTTAAATTTAGTTAACACAGTTTTTTTATTTATACACTAATTTTATTAGTTGAATATTTCATGAACAGCCTTGAGTTGAGGGCCGGTCATAGAACAATTTTAAAAAGCCGTCGCGGGCCGGTTGCTGGATCCGGCCCGCGGGCCGGACGTTGGGCAGGCCTGTTTTAAAACTTGTAGAATTTGAAAAATTTGAAAAATTGAAATTTTTTTACAGTTTATAAAATTAGTAGAATTTGTAAAATTTAAAAGAACCTGTAGAATTTGTAGAATTCGTAGAATTTTTAAAGCTTTTAGAACTTATAGAATTTGATTTTTTTGTTAAATTTGTAGAATTTGTAAAATTAGTAGAAATTGTATAATTCTTAGAATTTGTAGAATTATATAAAACGTGTTAAATGTGTAGAATTTGTAGAATTTGTAAAACAAGCAGAGTATGTATTCTATACATTCGAATTTGAGGATTATTTAGAATTTTAATCTGTAGAATTTGTAAAATTTGTAGAATTTCTAGAATTTGTAAAGTTTGTAGAATTTGTAAAATGTGTAGCATTTGTAGTATCTGTGTTTTTTTTTTTGAATTTGTAGAACTTGTTCAATTTGTTGAATTTGTTGAATTTGTAGAATTTGAAACAATTATAATATAGTTTGAAGAAAAAATATGATAAAACCTTTTCACAGATTTAAACAATCATCATCCAACAGACAGACCAATTCAGACGCTGATAATTAGTGGGGTGTGCATTCGAATTAGGAGCCATCAGACATCCACCGTACCGTAAACGAAGCCATCGGGCTAATGATTATGGCAAGGGGATCTTATGAATTTGATGCTTTTGACCCAAATCGTGTTAGCAATCTACCGTGACTAAGGATCTTTTGCAAAAGTGATGTTAGTTGCGTTTCGTAAGTTTAAACAATGTTTTCCATTTTTGACGTCAGTTCTAAGAATCGAACCTTTTTCTTGCATTTTTATTTTATTTAATTCCCCATGCCATCAACAGAACTTAAATTCACAATCACCAATCATGAACTACCAGAAAACGTCCAAGAATGTTTTTCGAGAGTCACACCGAGGGAGCAGACTTGTCGGTGCAGCAATGCCAAATATCTCAATTATCTCGCCGTAATGTCTGAATATTTTGCCGTTTTTTGCAGTCTGTGTGTGTCCTTTCAACCAGACTTGAAGAAGTCGAGATTCGATTCGGGAGGAGAGTGACATCGGAAAAGAACAGCAAATGCAACAGTTTTTTGTGGGATTGGGGGGATTGCGACGTGTTTTTTATTCACTTTATTTCTTAACATGGCATCTGAGAAACATGTTTTGCCGAACTTTGGTGGTTTAAATCTTCAATGGTACGTTAAAATACTTAAGCGGTCATCGTTTTTCCGAGAACGGTTGAGTTATTTTACAATGTGTTGATTGTTTTCCTTTGAATAACTTTTGTTTTCAATTTCGACCAATTGCATTTGGGATTTTTTTTAAGTTGCCTTAAATTTCATTTTGCAGATTTAAAAATTCTGTATGACTCATAGAACTTAAATACACAAACAAACTTAACGATGCACCTTAAATTGATACCTTTTATGCGATTTCATTACCTAGAGCTTCAAAACCATTTCGAACTGGGGCCTTAAACCTCTCTTTAATTGGTTGTCTCCGGCGTAGCCACTATCAGCCCCCTTCCTCAAATCATCAGTGAATCATACCCTTTGGAACGTTTAAAATCTATAATTACGGGTGCAGTGTGTATTTATTTGGTCAAAAAGACACACCACAGACGTTATTTTCCCGACGCCCCGGAGGCTCCAAATTGCTATAATCGTCCCAACCAACTTTGGGCAACGACGGAACGTAAAACCTGTGAGCCAAACATAAAAAAAAATCCACCTTAACGATGATGATGCACCTCCTGAGAGAGGAATTCCCTCCTTTCGGACACTGCAGTTTTCAGCAGGTGAGTAACTGTTTTGGCCTTTTTGGATCGAAGTTCGTTTTTATTTCGCTGAATTGTTTTTGAGCGCCTCTTTCAATGAATGCATTTTCTGCGAAAGGACAACCCCTCATTAACGGGGGTTAAGTGCTCGTGGGCTTTAATTCACCCTCTAAAGCAACACAAGCTTTGCGCGACATTGAGTTATGATGGTGAAGTGCGAAAATAATTATGTTGCACTGGACGAGCAACTCCCTTGGCAAATTTTTATTCAAACACAGCAAACCTGCTGAAAAAGGTAGAATGATGACATCATGGTGAGAGACAAACTCGGACAAAAATGTATTCAAAAGGGTTGTTAGAATGGGCGCAGAAAAGGTGGCGGCATTTTTTTTTTGTTCTGTTTGCACCCGAGTTTAATGATGCACTTGCGATAGCATAATTATGTGCGAACAAGGTTTTGCTTTTTTGTGCGAGTTTCACTGGAGAGCCAGCAGTGGAGCAATATTTAGTTTAGTGAAATGATATTCAATTTGTCTTTTAGGCTTTTAGCATAAATTTAAAATCAACAAAAAATAAGATTTTGAATGCTAAATATTAAATTGATTACATTTTTTTATACTGGAAAGTGTATCAAAGATTTGAAATACAAAACTTTGAATTTAAGCCAGAGTTATCAAAAAATCAAAATAATATGGAAACCTGTAAAAAAAGGTTTATTAATTTTTCGAAAATTTTAAAATTTGTTAAGTAGTTTTATACTGGGTGCTGAAAAGTGGTTAGCAAAACGGCCTCAATTTTGAACTGTCAAAGTGGAACCAATTTACTGTTAGCTATAAGTGGAGAGTATTATTATCGATGCAAAATTATTTTTTTGCAAGAATCATTTTTTTTTTTGCTTTTGAGGACCAGAAGTTGAAGTCAAGTAATCTTAAGAACATTAAAAGCGAGATCGTCATTTTTTAATAATTATGCATGTAAGTTGTTCATAGAGCCGATGCTGTTGTACCATCCAGAAGCTGTCTTAATTGTTTGATTCCGTTTTCAAAACTACTGATTTAGTGAAAGTCTTTTCTGTTTGTTGGATCAGCTTTGCTAGAATTAGCGATGATTTTCGCTGGACCAGGAAGAGCTGCAGGATTCCAAAATAAACCGAGGTATTTATCTTCAACATCGCAGAATGAAACTCTCGTCGCAGTTCTTGGTCACCCGTAAAAAAGAAAAACCTTTTCTAACCGAAAGAAACTTGAAAACACACACAATTTTCCAAAATAATGTAGAAAACTAGACTAAATAAAACGCATACAACTGATTATAAAAAAGGCTCATCTACCAATAAGAAAAGATGCAAACAAAGTGGGATCATTCGAAAATCACGTTACGCATTCTCTCTATTCATCACCCAGGTTTTATACATGCAGAAAATCACAAAATTTCATATTACAGAATTTTTTTGAATCCACTAAAAGATGATTTTCAATCACTCTTGAAAGTTTCATGAAGATATTACATGGTTAAACTGAGTTAGAGACGATTTTAAGCTCAACATGCCACGATATCTCGAGATGGGATTGACCAAATTGGCTGAAATTCGGGGTGAAGACTCTCAAGACATATCCCGTGTGCATGACGAAGCCTGATTTTAAATTTTCGCTTTTTTTAAAAAAATCGAAAACTGCTGATTTTTTGTATGAAAAAAAAAATATTTTTAATCTTTTTTAACATAAGTTTTTTGAAAATTGGCTTTCGTCATGCACACAGGACTGGTTTAACGAGTCTTCACCAAAATTTTGAGCCAATTCGGTCAAGGCAGTGTTAAGATATCGTGGCACCCGCTTTTTGAAACTGCTAACTTAAAATAGCAAAATTTCGGCAATGATACAACAAAATGTCTTCAATTTTGTTTTGATAATGGATGAAAATGTATATTTCAATTCCCTGAAAACAGATTTTTAATAAAATTAAGTGTGAGCAACTCTCTACGATATCGACCATTTTTATTTTTTGTATTTTTTTATTTGACTCAAACTTTGTGGGGGCCTTCCCTATGACCAAATAAGCTATTTTGCGTCATTGGTTCACCCATACAAGTCTCCATACAATTTTGGCTGCTGTCCATACAAAAATGGTATGTAAATATTCAAACAGCTGTAACTTTTGAGTGAATTTTCTGATTAATTTGGTGTCTTGGGCAAAGTTGTAGGTATTGTTGAGGACCTTTGAGAAAAAAATAGGTACACGGAAAAAATTGCAGATTTTTTTTATCAAAATTTTATTACTAAAACTCAATTTCCCAAAATAAGTATTTTTTGATTTTCAAGATTTTTTGAAATGTTTTAGGGGACAAAAATCCGCAACTTTTGAGCCATAGTCAAAAAATCTGCCGCCGAGTTATGAATTTTTGAAAAAATAGTGATTTTTGGAAATAATTGAAGTTTCATGCAAAAACAAGTTTGACATTACTTTTTAATGCAAAATTGAATTTGCAATCGAAAAGTACTTTGCAGATTTTTTGATAAAGGGCTCCGTTTTCAAGATATAGCCACCGAAAGTTTGATTTTAGCGAAATATTTGCAGTTTTTCAATTTTTAAAAATGGTGACCATGAGTGACCATTTCTAAAAATATTTATTTTTGAAAAGTTCAGAAAATTTGCTATAAAATTGTCTAAGAGACATTGAAGATTGGACTTCGGGTTGCTGAGATAGAGCCGCTTTAAGAAAAAGAAACACGAAAATTGAAGTTTTCTAAATCTCACCAAAACAACCCACCTTTTTCTAATAACGATATCTCAGCAATTAATGGTCCGATTTTCAATTTTAATATATGAAACATTCGTTAAATTTTCCGATCTTTTCGAAAAAAATATTTTGAAAATTTTTAAATCAAGACTAACATTTTAAAAGGGCCGAATCTTGAATATTACGCCCATTTAAAATGCTAGTCTTGATTTAAAAATTTTCAAAATATTTTTTAATGTTATTTTTTTGGAATATTTTTTAATGTTAATATTCCAAAGGTCGTTGATAAGGTTCAGCTTGTGAAGATGCACTACCTTCCCTTTATTAAGCAATCGAATCCAGAAGGGAAAAGATCACCAATTATGTTGGTCAGAGCCGGGATTTGAACCCCGATCTACCGTTTACTAGGCAGGAGCGTTACCAAGCGGTACATGTGGCCCAGATATTGAACAGTCATCATTAGCAACACAATAATCCAAGCTCAACTTTTTTGGAATGTCATTAATCTTCGATGTTGCAATTTTGCCATTCCTGGTACAGCAACTGCGAGCTCCGGAATTGTTTAATTGGTACAAGCTCATTTTTCACACCCCGATTAATACCTGGTGTATGTCTGTGCGTAAAGGTGTGCACCTCTTGCCAAATTAGGGCTCTCACATTCCACAAAAACCCAACGGGGTTGGTTCGATATCCTGCGGTGAGTTCCTCTCAAATCGAGAGCAAATCCTCCCAACAGTGTTGGAAGACTGCTTAGAGAAAGTCGTTTGAAAGATGACTTTCCCCAAAAACCACAAACCTCAAGTTGCCTCGTTAGTTCACACTTGAGCGATTGGTTGCTGCTGCTGCTGCGGTTTTTATAACTATTCGTCGGGCTCTTCAACTTGTCTAAATCCATCCAGACGAACCACTCATAACCTATAAGTTATGGCCCAGCCCCCAGCCAGTATTGGCTTCCAAAAAGTGTGGCCAACGGCGCAGCCACGCTGTTATTTATTAAATTAAATTCTTAATTTGAATGATTTACGGGTCGCACACACTTTTGACTGCTACACTCTTGTGTTGTGTTAAAAAGCCACGAACAAACTTACATACAGGCACATGTACAAAAAATGAAAGGGACTCATCTAGTGAAATGACGCTACAAAGGAATTTTTGTGTTTTTATTGTTCTGGAAGGCACTGTAAATAAAATCTAAATCTTAAAACTCTTTAAAATTCAGAAAAAACATCAAGTTATTATTATCAAACATTTTTCATAAATTTTACAAGAAAATTTTTCACCGTGCACCCTCTCCACATTTTGCATGGTGCCTGGTGTCATTTATGTCGAGTAGCTTGGCGAGGCTCTCCAGTCTTTTGGTCGTTTTCCCTTTTCACATATCACACATGAATGATGAGGAAGTGGCCAACGCGAACAGTGATGACACTGCTGTTGTGAGTGTTGAGCCAAAGGAAGTGCAGCGCTACATGCTCCACCGTGCTTACACACACACACGCGTTCTCCGGTCGGTCTCTTTTGCTCTGTGTGATGCTGATTAATGCTCGGAATATGATGAGTTATAATAAAATTTATTACATTTTTATTGCCGCTCGGGAGACACCGTGGGATTAATAGTAGGAAAAGTGTAAATAAATACAAAATAGTACAATTTATTTACTGCAAATCCTTTTCGAAATATCCACACTTTGGAGGATTTTTGTTGTTCTGTTCTGTTATTTGGTCAATTATTGGAAATAAAAAAGGCTTGATAAATCATTGTTTTTGCCTTACTCACTAAAGAAAGCTAAAGGTTTTACTTTATGGCTAGACATCATTTTCATCTTCGTAAATTTTACAATTTAGCATGAATTTTAATCGAAAAATCTCTAAAAAAAATCGCACTGCATCAATTTTCGACGCATCGTCGCCAAGTCGATAAGTTGTCAAGTTGAGCTTCGAATACTGGGCGAGAATGCTGGCGCATATATTTTGTGGCTCGAGATAAATTTGTGTTGTAGTAGCTTGCCTTTCGATGCTTCTCAGTTTCTTTTACCCTGTCCATCTGTGCATAATTGTCCAATGTTTATGCAAAAACTTTTGTGACATAGGACATTTAATCGACTAAAATGAAACTGTTTCCCATGTGCTCCTAAAATCTCCTGAAAGTAGACTTCATTTTTCGTGATTTCGAAAGTTTACATTGAATTCCAATAGGAACTATCTAAGCTTTTCATCGTTTATATCGTTTTCAAAGGTTTTCAATGTTCGCGACGCCAATGGATATCTACCTAAGGTTCTCGCGGTTGAGTGTGTAGTGGTGTGGTTTTAAAAATAGCTTTCTCTGACTCTGTCACTTTCATAGAAGCTGAATGGCAAACTTTCCTGCACCGCTACGCACAGTAAAAAATAATGTAAATTTGGATGCTGTAATTTTGGAAGGTTGAATATTACCTCTTTTATGATGTAATTTTACCTCAATTTAGACTGAAAAAGTGGCATTACACCAGGAAAGTGTTAAAATTACACATTTCTAGAGGTAAAATTAATCCTTTATTATGACATAAAATATGTACCCCTTCCCAGATGTAATATTACCATGATTTTTTTTTCTGTGCGCTATGCTCGCGTTTGTCATAAACATTTGTTTAATTAAGAATATGCACGATTAAAAATATTCTTTCGGTGAAAATTGCGATTAGAATTTCTTTTGGAAAACTAATTGTTGTTCACAATACTTTGCTTTCATTATAAGATTGTTGTATAATTTCACTTTCTTTTGTGCTGACGTTATAAATAAACATAGTCAATGTTATGCATTGGAAGAAGTTCTAACATTGTTATATTCTTTTGTAAGAAAGGCTCTATCTCACCCCAGGTGGGATTAAATCGGGTTTCAATTTTTTTGTTGGAAATAAAATTTACATTTGTTAAATTAAAACAAAAATATTTATATTTTTTGAATATCAGAATGAATTATGTCTATCACTGAAAATCTTTTATTCGTATAACAGAGATAATTTTATAAACTTTCATATTTGAAATTTGAAACTCGAGGAACTGTCCAGTTCCAAAAATGAAATTTTGTTTTTTTTTTTCTTTGCTAGTCATGAACCGGAGCGCCCCTTTTCAGTTTTGAACATGCGAAAAAGAGGTGTTTTTCAATAATTTGTATCCTGGAATGATGATGTTTTGGAAATTTGGTGTCACAAATTTTGATTTTGATGTAAAATTGGACGCACAATTTGATGGCGTACTTAGAATTTCTATAATCAAATGTATTTTTCATCGAAAAAAATACAAATATAATTTAAAAAATTCTGCGATTTATATAAATTGAAAATGAGGATAAAATCAAGTCAAAATATTATGTACAGTATGGCCCATAAAAATGCAACATTGTTATTTGGTGAAAAACGGCCCTGTTTTAACTGTTTACGATGTATGTAGCATATGTACATGTTAAATGGGATCCAAACAAATGAATAATGCATTGAAAACTTTTTCTTTAGCTTTAAAAAATGTCACAACACATTTAAACTTAAAATTCTCCACTTTGCTCCCAGCCCAGGCCATATAAAAGAAAACTGACTTTTCTTTGGTGGTCGTTCTGAAGAGCCACCTCTGAATTTTTGTATGGATTAAAAAGTAAACAGCCTCCAAGGTTACTGTTTTTGAGACGTGTCACAATTAGTTTTATCGAATTTTACACATTCTATTTACTAGTTATACTAAAACAGTGATCTTTACAAAAATATCCCGATTCTGAAAATGCTTCAATTTTTTAGGAATTTTTGGATTTTTTGATTCAAGGGTAAAAAATAACACAGTTCAACAAAAAATCAAATGTTTCTTGTCTCTGAGACGAGTATATGTGCTCCTAGTAGAATTTTGCCTGCTGAATCCGAATCCGGGTCCAGAATAGCTCCAAATGGTCCCAATTTTGAGATACACCCGTTTGAAATGTTAGTTTAGGCCAAAATTAGCTACTTTGTCGACTATTTTACAAAAGAACTATTGAATAAATAACTAAACCAATACATTTATCTCATAGTTCACGTTTTTCCCTTTCTGAAACACCCCTGGTTTTCAAAATTTGATTGTTTCTACGCATATTTATGCCATTTTAAAATTATATTTTCAGTTGGTTCTCATTCAAGTTTTTCCAACTTGCATGCAAGTCAAATTATGCTGGGAAATCAATAATAAAATCAAAAATGCTTTGCAGAACGTTAAATAAGTTTGTCTCGGTAATCTAATTGTTCATATTTCATGTAATTTTGTCTGCTGAATCCATTCCCATCATTGGATTTTTTCAATAAGGTGAGCTTTTTTAGTAAAAAATTAATTTTCGATGATTTTTTTCAAAATAAAATCAATTTCATGCTAAAGTATGACTCAGAGATGACTAAATGTCTATGTCTTGTCAGTCTAATTGATCATTTTTAATATATCTTTGTCTGATGAATCCATTCCCATCTTTAGATTTTTTCAAAAAGGTCAGGTTTTTGAGTAAAAATTGAATTTTCGATGATTCTTTCAAAATAAAATCATTTTATGCTAAAGTATGACTCAGAGATGACTAAATGTCGATGTCTCGTCAGTCTTATTGATCATTTTTAATGTATTTTTGTCTGCTGAATCCATTGCCATCATTTGATTTTTTTTTCAAAAAGGTCAGCTTTTTGATTAAATATAGAGTTTTCGATGATTTTTTCATGAGCATGAGCATGAGCATGGTTGACTGCCAATGAGCTGCTACTCCGTTATTGACAGATCAGCTGAAGTTAAACAATGAATCAAAGATGATCAGTGGGAGCCAACCATCCGTTCACTGTTTAACCTCTGAAGATCCCGACTTTATTAGTCAATACCGGCGCCTGCAGTTCAACGAATGGGAGGAATGTTAGTCCGATAGTTGAAGTTGCAGACTCATCAAGCACACAGTTTTTCGCTATATATTTGTTGATACCGCTTGAGACCGTTGAATCCACAATCCACTCCTTCAAGCATCACGTGATTATTTTTTTTGGGTTAGTAGGATAAGGTATTGGCTTTTCGATGCCTCCCGAGCTACGATGCTATGGGGAGGACTTTCATAACAGACCCGTCGGCGAGCCTTCCGAGCAACGATGCTATGGGAAGGTCTTTCTGGTTAACACACAAAATCACTCACACACAGTTATTTTGCTCCACTATTAACTCGACGATTCAAATTGTCAGTGCGTCTTTCGATCATTATACAGAAATGGCTTTTTCACCGCAAAAAAATAAAAACTCATTCGAAAAATTTAAACACAATCCACCCCACGCCGTGCCTTCCGATCAACGATATAGGAAGGGCTTTGAAAATCACAAACAATTAATTAAGTTTACAAAAGCAAAAAAAAACACCAATTACTCAACGAAAAAGACACAAATCATTCAGTACGGCAAGCGCGTGGCCTCACTGCCCGAGATCGACTGAAGTAGGGAACACAATTAACACCCTGTTAATTTGGAACACAATTACTACGACAAACTCAACCGACGGCGTGCCCTCCGATCAACGATGATAATGGAAGGACTGATCATTGCTAGCAAGAAATAGCACACATAAAAACATGATCGATCCTGTCAAGCAAGCACGTTGCCCCACCGCCCGCATGCGACACACATAATTAGCGACAAAACCAGAATAATCACGACTTCGCGTCCCCACTTCCAGCGCACCAATCAGAGTTTTCGATGATTTTTTTCAAAATAAAATCTATTTAATGAGCAATTCTCTTTGGAATCGGCTGATATCGACCATTTTTATTTGTTATATTTTTTTATTTGGCTCAAACTTTGTGTGGGCCTTTCCTATGACCAAAGAAGCTATTTTGTGCTATTGGTTCACCCATACAAGTCTCCATACAATTTTGGCAGCTGTTCATACAAAAATGGTCATAAAATATCTTCAAAACATACCAAACTAACACCATGATACATAACCAAATCAGTTTGTTAAACACATTTTAGAATGGAACAATTTTTCGGTGAAAAAATGCACATGTCGCTTTTTTTATGGGCCATACCTGATTAAATTATAAAAATAAGTTGTCCAAATCCAACCCACCTCGCACCCTGAAATGACTTTTCTCTACGTGGTGACATCCTCCAGCCGGCAGCGGTTTGTGCAACGTGCAAACACTCTTGGTAATTTGAAGTCTCCCAAAAAAAAATATGATTCGTTGTAAACATGATGGGCCTAAACTCCACCAGGAAGAACACTTTGCTATGCCTTTTTCTCGAATGTGGTTATTAAATTTATGTTCCATGAATCCTTTCGCCCTCCGACTCGGCACTGAAATGAACGTGTGTAACTTTGGTTCATAATTTTTGTGCCCACATGGAAAGTTTTCCAGAATTTCTGTTTGAGTTGTCAAAAGTCGTATAAAAATTAAGAACTCCTTATTTAATTAAGAGCAATTCGCTGATCGTAAAAACTCGAACCCAAAACCCGAACCTGAAATCTTGGCAAAAGATCTCTTACATTCCCCCCTCTCTTCCCAAACATGCTTTCCAATTGGGATAGAAATGAGAAGGAATTCGTTGGTAGGGGACTGCAGTCAAATAAAACGAAAATTAGCTGATGGAAGTTGCTGATTCCCAGCTTGTGAGCGCTCACTTCAGATATTTGTCCGAAGAGGTTTTGCATTCTGCCTTCACGATGATGATCCAGCCGGATTACGAAGAGCATAAGCTTTTCCGAAATCATCCACTCAGAAAAAAACGTGCCACAGTCAGCCAGAAGTCGAGCATGTGCCTTCTACTTCGGTTCGATGTAAAAACCCTGTAATTATCTAATGATTCGCTTTTCGAGAGCTGGGGAAGAAAATGCACACATTTGGTGCAAACCAAAAAAAATGGCAATGCTCGCGAATGCGAACATCGATGATTAGTGCTGGCAAGCAGGGCCATCAGCGCAGTGCCATCTCCCTCCGGAGAGCAAACAAAAAACGTAAGAAGCTCAACGATGTTCTACGGATGAACCTTGGGAGGAGCTGTGGGGGAAGGATTAAGTCAGTCAGAGGGAGAACTTCAAATGGAGTTTGAAATGTGTAAGCCATCATTATCATAAAAAGTTTAGAGAAGGGGGAAGGGGAGCAGACTGAGTTGCGTTTTTGTTGGTTGTGTCAAATGAGAAAGCATTACAAAGTGTCGATTTGGTGCTTTTCAAGGAGATCATTTGTAATTTTGATAATTTTCTGCTTGCCTTTGGGTGAGTAGTTGGAGGTGAATTGGCAATGTGGTTTTTAAGAAATCGAGTACTTGACAAAAATAAATTTAAACTTGTGTTTTTTTTTTACATCAGTTTAATTCACATTTTTAATTTATTTATCAGAGGCTTCGGAGATATCTCTCGTAGAAAATTGACAGCATGCTTAAAATTAAATCCAAATCATCGTCAAGATTTGCAGTTTAAAATAATTGTCGATGATTGTTAACCTGGAGGTATTACACACATTTTTGAAAATTTGCACGGATTTCTAAATAAATCTGCCTGAAAAGGATTAATTGTTTCGTCATCGGGGGTGACATTGGCTCTGGGCGTGAGAATGACTTATAGACAGATAGCACGATAACGGCCAGCTGCATTTAAATTTTGGTTTTATTATGCATTTAAAAAAAACACTTAAAAAGAAACAAACATTCCTTCCTAACTCCAACCAATCACTCCCTGATTCAATTACATCGAAATGTCACCTTACTCGCGTGCAACAATCACCGTTCGGAAATTGAAGTTGATTGTTTCCAACAATTGCTTTTTTTCCCTCTGATCCAGCTCCCCCAAACTGCAATCAACTGACGCCAGCCAGTAGTGACGTTGCAATTCCTGCTCAAGCCAACATCAACCGACGTCGAGTTGCAAATTCATTGCCCAGCTCCAAAGTCGACTCACTCAAGCCAAGCCACAAGTCCCAGGGCAAAACATAAAAGAGGTGTATAAATAAAATAATCATGCAAAAGCAGTCAGAACACGAACATTGCCGGAGCGATAACAACAGCAGAAAAAAAATGCAATTCCGTAAGTGTACAAGAAATCAAAGCCAAATTACAATAAAGTTTAACCCTTGGAGAGACAGGACCGACGACCGGGGACGCCAGACGCGATGACTGGATCTGATTTCGGCATCAAAGTGCAGTTTAACAATGTTCGAACCGGCGCTGCCGACCGAAAGAAAAAAAAAAGAACGGATGAGAAACCTTTTAGGTTCGGGAAGGAAGCGACTCTTTTTGCAGAACACCAAACGAGAAGGTAGTCTGAGGAAGCAGAAGAAGCAAAAAACTGATTAAATGATTCCATTGCACGCCATGTTATGTAAAGGGTAGGTGACTTTATTGTTTGTTTACGAATTCCTCAATTTGAAACGAAGGGTTTGAGTCTAGAATATGCAAATTGACCCTAAACCTCAAAGTTGTCACTGGCCGGATCGGGAAACCGAAACGGATTGAGATGAACGAACCATTGAAGGATTGAGAGAGCAGTACACGTCGTCTTTTGTAACGAACATCTGAGGTCAGCCGGAGCTCTTGGAATCTGAGCATCAAAGTCATCAATGAAGAAGGCAGGCTGCTTGTTGCACTGGAGTGTGCAAAATCACGATTTGATCGCCGTCTCTTCGTCTTTTTGTAAGGAAATTCAGCAAGGCGAAAAAACATTTTAAATAGAAGCTGAGAGAAACTTGTTTTGAATCAAATCTATAGAGATTAAATTGATAAAAATTGGCAAATATGAAGTGTTTTGCGGGAAGCAATAAATAACAATGTATCAAAACTTTTTCTCATGATAGTCACCTTACCCAAAAAAGAAACGTTGCATTATCATTTTCAGATTTTTACATTTTTACATTTTTACATTTTTACATTTTTACATTTTTACATTTTTACATTTTTACATTTTTACATTTTTACATTTTTACATTTTTACATTTTTACATTTTTACATTTTTACATTTTTACATTTTTACATTTTTACATTTTTACATTTTTACATTTCTACATTTTTACCTTTTTACATTTTTACATTTCTACATTTTTACATTTTTACATTTTTACATTTTTACATTTTTACATTTTTACATTTTTACATTTCTACATTTCTACATTTTTACATTTTTACATTTTTACATTTTTACATTTTTACATTTTTACATTTTTACATTTTTACATTTTTACATTTTTACATTTTTACATTTTTACATTTTTACATTTTTACATTTTTACATTTTTACATTTTTACATTTTTACATTTTTACATTTTTACATTTTTACATTTTTACATTTTTACATTTTTACATTTTTACATTTTTACATTTTTACATTTTTACATTTTACATTTTTACATTTTTACATTTTTACATTTTTACATTTTTACATTTTTACATTTTTACATTTTTACATTTTTACATTTTTACATTTTTACATTTTTACATTTTTACATTTTTACATTTTTACATTTTTACATTTTTACATTTTTACATTTTTACATTTTTACATTTTTACATTTTTACATTTTTACATTTTTACATTTTTACATTTTTACATTTTTACATTTTACATTTTTACATTTTTACATTTTTACATTTTTACATTTTTACATTTTTACATTTTTACATTTTTACATTTTTACATTTTTACATTTTTACATTTTTACATTTTTACATTTTTACATTTTTACATTTTTACATTTTTACATTTTACATTTTTACATTTTACATTTTTACATTTTTACATTTTTACATTTTTACATTTTTACATTTTTACATTTTTACATTTTGACATTTTTACATTTTTACATTTTTACATTTTTACATTTTTACATTTTTACATTTTTACATTTTTACATTTTTACATTTTTACATTTTTACATTTTTACATTTTTACATTTTTACATTTTTACATTTTTACATTCTTACATTCTTACATTTTTACATTTTTACATTTTTACATTTTTACATTTTTACATTTTTACATTTTTAGATTTTTACATTTTTAGATTTTTACATTTTTAAATTTTTACATTTTTACATTTTTACATTGTCACATTTTTACATTTTAACATTTTTTCCTTTAAACATTTTTACATTTTTCCATTTTTCCATTTTTCCATTTTTCCATTTTTCCATTTTTCCATTTTTCCATTTTTCCATTTTTCCATTATTCCATTTTTCCATTTTTCCATTTTTCCATTTTTCCATTTTTCCATTTTTCCATTTTTCCATTTTTACATTTTTACATTTTTACAAAATTTTCAAAATTTTCAAAATTTTCAAAATTTTCAAAATTTTCAAAATTTTCAAAATTTTCAAAATTTTCAAAATTTTCAAAATTTTCAAAATTTTCAAAATTTTCAAAATTTTCAAAATTTTCAAAATTCTCAAAATTTTCAAAATTCTCAAAATTCTCAAAATTTTCAAAATTCTCAAAATTCTCAAAATTCTCAAAATTCTCAAAATTCTCAAAATTCTCAAAATTCTCAAAATTCTCAAAATTCTCAAAATTCTCAAAATTCTCAAAATTCTCAAAATTCTCAAAATTCTCAAAATTCTCAAAATTCTCAAAATTCTCAAAATTCTCAAAATTCTCAAAATTCTCAAAATTCTCAAAATTCTCAAAATTCTCAAAATTCTCAAAATTCTCAAAATTCTCAAAATTCTCAAAATTCTCAAAATTCTCAAAATTCTCAAAATTCTCAAAATTCTCAAAATTCTCAAAATTCTCAAAATTCTCAAAATTCTCAAAATTCTCAAAATTCTCAAAATTCTCAAAATTCTCAAAATTCTCAAAATTCTCAAAATTCTCAAAATTCTCAAAATTCTCAATATTCTCAAAATTCTCAAAATTCTCAAAATTCTCAAAATTCTCAAAATTCTCAAAATTCTCAAAATTCTCAAAATTCTCAAAATTCTCAAAATTCTCAAAATTCTCAAAATTCTCAAAATTCTCAAAATTCTCAAAATTCTCAAAATTCTCAAAATTCTCAAAATTCTCAAAATTCTCAAAATTCTCAAAATTCTCAAAATTCTCAAAATTCTCAAAATTCTCAAAATTCTCAAAATTCTCAAAATTCTCAAAATTCTCAAAATTCTCAAAATTTTCAAAATTCTCAAATTTCTTAAAATTCTTAAAATTCTCAAAATTCTCAAAATTCTCAAAATCCTCAAAATTCTAAATATTCTCAATATTCGCAAAATTCTCAAAATTCTCAAAATTTTCAAAATTCTCAAAATTCTCAAAATTCTTAAAATTCTCAAAATTCTCAAAATTCTCAAAATTCTCAAAATTCTCAAAATTCTCAAAATTCTCAAAATTCTCAAAATTCTCAAAATTCTCAAAATTCTCAAAATTCTCAAAATTCTCAAAAAAAAATTTAAATTTTTAAAAATTCTAAAAAATTTAAAAATTTTAAAATTCTAAAAATCTTAAAAATCTTAAAAATCTTAAAATTCTTTAAATTCTTAAAATTCTTAAAATCTTAAAAATCTTAAAAATCTTAAAAATCTTAAAAATCTTAAAAATCTTAAAAATCTTAAAAATCTTAAAAATCTTAAAAATCTTAAAAATCTTAAAAATCTTAAAAATCTTAAAAATCTTAAAAATCTTAAAAATCTTAAAAATCTTAAAAATCTTTAAAATCTTTAAAATCTTAAAAATCTTAAAAATCTTAAAAATCTTAAAAATCTTAAAAATCTTAAAAATCTTAAAAATCTTAAAAATCTTAAAAATCTTAAAAATCTTAAAAATCTTAAAAATCTTAAAAATCTTAAAAATCTTAAAAATCTTAAAAATCTATAAAATCAAAAAAAAAAATTTGTTTGACAAATTTGACAAAATTGAAAAAAATACAAAATTGAATAAATTGACGAAATTGACAAAATTGAAAAAAATGGCAAAACTGACAAAATTAAAAAAAAATACAAAATTAACAGAATAAAGTCGAATGATTTTTTAAATAGCTTTTTTAAGATTTGTTTTCTACTTCCTTCTTACTTAACAACTACAAAATTAAGCTTTATGAAATAACATTCTAATGAAATTAAAATCATCCAAATTCCAGCGAAACAATTTCCTGCAAACGATTCCACTTGGCATGATCTGGTAATCAAGCTCGCTCTCCCTGGCAAAAGATGATTCAATTTTTCAGCCTTTCATCCACTTCCGGCAAACATTTATTGCGAAAAGCGGGTGAATCAAAACAAACGCCCTTCCCAAACCACCCACCCCGTTGAAATAATTCAATTAACTACAATTATTTTCCCAGTTAGCACTGCTTCAGTGCAGATCTCGTTTTACCGAGCAGCATCCAATCCTTCCTGATAGCTGGATTGAAAATGAAAAATAATAAGAGGAAAAGAAGAAGAAAAAACAACACGAGCGCTAAATTGAAACGTCACGAAAATGAAATAAAATTCATTACAACATTTTTCTTGTTTGAAACGACATAGACGTTTACAGCTCGTCCATCCGTCCGGTCCGTCATGCCAAACGAAATCAACAAGAACAACTTTGAGAGTGCAAGAAGCGCGGGAAAATTACGAAGAATCCGAAGCTAACTAGCAAAAAACTAGCCATGGAAGGAGAAAGACGCTGCTGGCTCCAGCAGTTTCCTTCCGAGAAACTTGTGAATGCAGCTACAGTCAATGAGAAAAGAAGATTATTTAATAACTTGCACCTACAGAAGAGGATGTTACCTGTTGGCGCACTGAAATGAGTTTTTTTTCTTGGAAAATAATTGATTTAATTAAACTGATTAAATCAAGTTGAACTTTTTCAATTGATCAAAAACATCAAGACTTACCCTAAACAGAATTAAACTTCAAAATTTACAGCTAGTCATGAAAACTCTTTCCCCAATTTGGTCAAAAGTTTCACCTAGGCGGTGAAACTGTCTTTTTGGCTTCACAAATTTTTAATTGGTATTTCGCGCACTAATGAATGACTAACATCGTTTTGAGTGACTTGACATCTTTTTTGCTTTTTGCTTTTTGCTTTTTGCTTTTTGCTTTTTGCTTTTTGCTTTTTGCTTTTTGCTTTTTGCTTTTTGCTTTTTGCTTTTTGCTGTTTGCTTTTTGCTTTTTGCTTTTTGCTTTTTGCTTTTGCTTTTGCTTTTGCTTTTTGCTTTTGCTTTTTGCTTTTGCTTTTGCTTTTTGCTTTTGCTTTTGCTTTTTGCTTTTTGCTTTTTGTTTTTGCTTTTGCTTTTTGCTTTTTGCTTTTGCTTTTGCTTTTGCTTTTTGCTTTTTGCTTTTTGCTTTTGCTTTTTGCTTTTTGCTTTTGCTTTTTGCTTTTGCTTTTGCTTTTGCTTTTTGTTTTTGCTTTTGTTTTTGCTTTTGCTTTTGCTTTTGCTTTTTGCTTTTGCTTTTGCTTTTGCTTTTTGCTTTTTGCTTTTTGTTTTTGCTTTTGCTTTTTGCTTTTTTTTTTTTTGCTTTTTGCTTTTGTTTTTGCTTTTGCTTTTGCTTTTTGCTTTTGCTTTTTGCTTTTGCTTTTGCTTTTGCTTTTGCTTTTGCTTTTTGCTTTTGCTTTTGCTTTTGCTTTTTGCTTTTTGCTTTTGCTTTTGCTTTTGCTTTTGTTTTTGCTTTTTGCTTTTGCTTTTTGCTTTGCTTTTGCTTTTGCTTTTTGCTTTTGCTTTTTGCTTTTGCTTTTGCTTTTTGCTTTTGCTTTTGCTTTTTGCTTTTGCTTTTTGCTTTTGCTTTTGCTTTTTGCTTTTGCTTTTTGCTTTTGCTTTTGCTTTTGCTTTTGCTTTTGCTTTTTGCTTTTTGCTTTTGCTTTTTGCTTTTGCTTTTGCTTTTGCTTTTGCTTTTTTGCTTTTTGCTTTTGCTTTTGCTTTTGCTTTTTGCTTTTTGCTTTTTGCTTTTTGCTTTTGCTTTTTGTTTTTGCTTTTGCTTTTGCTTTTTGCTTTTTGCTTTTTGCTTTTGCTTTTGCTTTTTGCTTTTGCTTTTGCTTTGCTTTTGCTTTTGCTTTTTGCTTTTGCTTTTGCTTTTTGCTTTTGCTTTTGCTTTTGCTTTTGCTTTTGCTTTTTGCTTTTTGCTTTTGCTTTTGCTTTTGCTTTTTGCTTTTGCTTTTTGCTTTTGCTTTTGCTTTTTGCTTTTGCTTTTTGCTTTTGCTTTTGCTTTGCTTTTGCTTTTGCTTTTGCTTTTGCTTTTGCTTTTGCTTTTTGCTTTTTGCTTTTTGCTTTTTGCTTTTTGCTTTTTGCTTTTTGCTTTTTGCTTTTTGCTTTTTGCTTTTTGCTTTTTGCTTTTTGCTTTTTGCTTTTTGCTTTTTGCTTTTTGCTTTTTGCTTTTTGCTTTTTTACAACTTTTTTTTAATTAGTGCTTGATTAAAAAATACATACATACAAATTTAATAAAGCTAATTCAAACTTGTTATTATTCCTAATTAACAAAGGCAGACCGCCGTCTGTAACTTGGCCGTATTATTGGTGTGAATGTCTAGCAGTCATAATTGTTGCATGTCACGAAGTACTTTTTCGTTTCGACCGAGGGTAAGGCTGAAGAAAGACACAAAAAGAAGGTGCTTCCAGTTGTATATGTCGGCATATTTCGTTTTATGGGACTAATTAGTATCGCCAGTTGCAGGGAAATGGATTTAGTATATGAAATTGAGTATACTTTACTGTTTTGATGACATTTGTGTAGTTTATCAGATTGACTCAAACAATCGATTTTAAGATTTTTTTTTTGATGAAAACAAAATCGTTTAAATAAGATACGAATAATGAATTCACTGCTAGTAAGGGCTGATAAGGGTATGTCTAAATTTAGCGAAGACTTTTAACATTTCACTAATTAGAACGAACTCTTATCAACCTATGATGACGACTAACGACGGTGTCACCACCACCCTCTCAAAACGTTGACACCTGTTATCAGAAGTTTTGTTTTGTTGGTGAATTGAGTGTCAAAAGTCGCGTGCTTATCAATCAACGCCTTCAGTAGTTACACCTCCACAGAAGCAGTTCATGCGAGTTTTACACGCAGTTTTTTACTAAAAAATTAATTCATAATGATTCGTGAACTTCTGGATTTTCTGCTTCTACTTAAGGTAAGATTACAAGAGTGCACATTTAAACACAAAATTGCCGGTTATGATAATCTTCTTTTTCCAAACTTGCAGAACATTTTCATTGCACTAAACCTTTTCATTCGCAAGGGCATAGAAGCAAGAAGAAAAGCGTCTTTGGAGTCCGATCCCTCCTCGCCTGAACCCGATGACATTTTTGAAACCCTAATCGATCCGTTCACGCGGGAACGATACAAATTCAAAAACGTCCCCCGTCACCTGGAGGCTCGCTTTACTCGCTTCATTCGGCTGGGAGCTCAGCTGCAGTACATTTCCGCCAAAACTGGAGTTCCTCGGGGTGAGATTGTACACGCCGGAGCAAGTCAGTTCCAGGACCGAAGCAGTACTGTGCAAGAAATGCACGCAGCTCACGTTATTCGAGTGGGGGATATTAACGAAAATATTGGTGAATACTACGAATCATTTATAAGAAACTTTGTTGGTCACACGCAAATCGTACATCGATTGGCAAACATTGGCGTTGGTAGAGATTTTGACACAATACAGTCGAAATATTTGGACAAACTGGCAGTGATTGATTTCACGACACCACTCAATAAAACTGAAGCAAGATTAATTGAAGAAATACGAGATGCATTTTCACAGGCAATCACAGATTGCCTTGAAAATAGAACATACCCTGAATTAATGTATCAAAAATTGATGATTGCTCGTGAGAAAATTGAAGCCTTTACTCCTCGTGAGGTTTTTCAAAAGGCAACCAAAGGAGTTAATTATTTGAGGAAAAAGTGTAAAAGCTAAATGTTTTACGACATTTTTGTTTCGGAAATGTTATTACCAAGGTTGTTATCGATAAAATTATCGAGGCTCGATAACGATAACGATAATCTTATCGCCGATGATGGACCATAGCTCATCTTTAAGTTTTTTTTCTGAAATCGACTCAACCATATCATTTCAGTGCTTAACAAAGAATTTTTTTTTTTGAAAAGTATAAATATTCAAAATTTTTCTCAAATTGCCAAATTATTTTTTGACAGTACTCAAATTTTCATAATTTGCAATATGGGTTTCAAGCGAAGTGAAATTTAGTATGGTTTTTTACTATGTTATAGTTAAATTAAAAAATACTAAAATTTTCACTAAAAACTAACTTAATCCAACTATGTGACTGGTGCCTTCCTCACTGTTTACAAACAGTGGGTGACATGATGCGACACAAACATTTGAACACAAATTTCATCTATTTTTTTAGAATCCGGAATAAAAAAGATACTTAAATATCACTTAAGTTGTAATAACTCAAGACAGGGTTGCCAGATTATCAATGTTTTAGACTCTTTGGAAAGGTTTTTCGATTACCTAACTAACGATAGGTCGGATGACAGATTCGGACATAGTTTACATACAAGTGAGATCCGGATTTTTGTGAAAACACGTTTTTATACATAACTTTTGAACTACTTATCCAAACCTCAAACAATTCAATAGCGACGTACACACAGACATTTGTTCAGTTTTTTTATTCTGAATCGATAGGTATACATGAAGGTGGGTCTACGACGTTTCTGAAAGAAGTTCATTTTCCGAGCAGGATTATAGCCTTACCTCAGGTGAAGAAGGCAAAACCGTATTTTTTTGTCGAAAATACTCAAATTTAAAAAAATGCAATATTGGAATCAAACAAAAAGGAAATTTGGTATGCTTTTTCACCCTTATAAAGTTTTTTTTTGAGAATACCAAAAACAAAACACCGATTTAAAATACTAAAATGTTCAAAAAAATTTAAAACGGTTATTAAACAATGCGAAATTTGTTCTGAATTTTCAAATTATTAGAGTCGTTTTAGGAAAATGCTATATTTTTCATAAAATATCGTATTTTTTCTAAAGAACACAAAATTTTCACCAAATACCATATGTTTTCGAAAAAAACTAAAATTTTCCCAAAATATCGTGTTTTTCGGAAAACACTCAAATTTTCAATATGGGTATCAAACGAAGTGAAACGCTGTATGCTTGTTCACCTTAATTATGTTTTTAGAACAACTAAAAAAAATCACAAAACACCGTTTTTTTAACTCAAATTTTAAAATTGTTGAATACGGGTATCAAACAAAGCGAAATTAATTTTGCATTTTCATATTATAAAAACCTTTTTATAAAATACTGTAATTTTCACAAGGTACCATATTTTTTTCTGAAGTAAACATAATTTTCACTTAATTCCATATTTTTCCGAAGGAACTCAAATTTTCATTTTTTTCTTATATGGGTAGCAAACGAAGTGAAATTTTGTTTGCTTTTTCACCTTATTAAAGTTATTTTTTTTAAACCAGACAAAATCACAAAACTCCGTATATTTTTTGAAAATTCTAAAATTTTGAAAAAAGAATTAAAACGAGTATCAAATAAAGCAAAATTTGTTTCACATTTCAATATTATAAGAGTCTTTTTTGGAAAATACTATAATTTTCCCAAAATACCATATTTTTTCTAAATTACATAACATTTTCACCAAATACCATATTTTCTAAGGTACTCAAATTTTCATAATTTTCAATATGAGTATCAATTGAAACGAAATTTTGCATGCTCTTACACTTTTTTAAATATTATGTTAAATGTTAAAATTTTCACAAAGTGCCAAATTAAAAAAAATGCTAAAATTTTATTTATTTTAAAAATTTTCCAATTAAAAAACTGTGAAAAAGCATAAAAAATTTCCCTTCAATTGATACCCATAAATTTTGTGTTTAAAAAACTTCAATAAGGTGATAATTTCACTTCGTTTGCTATCCATATTGCAAATTAACATGATTTGAGTATTTTCGAAAAATACGGTATTTTGTGAAAATTTTAGTATTTTTCAATAAAATTGTAAAAAACTGAAAAAAGCATACCAAATTTCGCTTTGTTTGATACCCATATTAAAAATTATGAAAATTTGAGTACATTTGGAAAAACACGGTCATTTTTGAACAATTTTGAGTATTTATACCTTGAAGCTATATCCGAGGCATAGCAAACATTTTTTCAAAAAACTTCATAATTTTAATGAAGTTCAGTTGTTGCGGCCGATTGCCTCAACCCGGACGGTTTCGATGGTATTTTCGCGGGACTGTAAACCACGTTCTGGCACGGCAATAAAACACTCGTTTTTCTCTATAAAACTCTATCGACCGATTTATTTACACGGCTTGACTCTACAAAGTTTGCGAACGGAATGAATTTTGGTTCGATTTCCTTTTTCTCCCCTTCTTTGCGCGCGCTTTTCGTTCGCGCTAAATCTGACGATCAGGTTGCCGTTGCTTTTCGCCGTTGACGTTTTGACAGCGGCGCGGGGGGTTTGCCAATCGCAGCAACCAGTGTTGCCAATTGTCAGAAATTTTTATTTTACGCTTGAAGAGCCTCGGAAACGGACGCGATGGCGAATATTCTCCCGCCCGGCTGCGAAGCTGAAACTCCTTCAAACCGCAAGTCTTCGTCACAAATGACCCGGAGTAACTGGTTCGCTCCCCGGATGGTATTTCGACGATGGCCAGCTTTAAGCCGCCGCAGGACGGTGCAGGATCGTCGATCAGCTCAACGGTTTTTGGTGGAAGCTTGTCTTCGCTACGGACGGCGTCCGACTCAACACCACGGAGCGGGGTGGTGATGTCTTTGAGCTCGTTCAACGATCTCGGGCATTCGAGCCACTCCATCATCATCCATTCTGGCAGTGGGTCTGCCCAGGCGGGGTTGTCGGTGATGACAGAGTACTGTGATTTCGAGCCAGGTGGATCGGAACGACTGCGTTCAAGCTGGGTGAATCTTCTCAAGGCTTGGGACTGGTCGTCGACGGTATTTCTAAACGGAAGTTGAATAACGTAGCGGCTGCTCTCGTCGCTGCGGTGGGTTGGTGAGACAAGCTTGTCGAAATTCTCGGCGGAGGGGGGTGTTGAGTCTGTCAGCTCTTCAACTGATACTTCTACGGCATCTTCCAGGATATCCAGGCGCACATTATTGGAATGGACGATAGGAAGACTCACCTGGTCGAGCGGGTCATAGGTGCCCGTGACTATCCATCCCAGATCTGTCTCTCGGAGCGTGACGGCGCCGTTGAGCAGCTTCACCTTGTCCGACCTCAGCAGATCCCACACGTAGTTGGACGCAATCACCAGGTCAATGTCGTTGGGTTCGAAGAACTGCGGATCTGCGAGGCGAACGCCACTTGGAATTTTCCATCCAGACGTGTCAATTCTCACGGATGGAATAATCCCAGTTGGCTTCTCCGAGATGAGACAGGAAATGCTATCCCGGAAGTTGGTGTATCTTGAAGAGAGGTTCAGGATGACGCTGCTCCTCGCCGGTGTCTTGACGGCGTTTGCTCCAATCAGCATCACGTTGCACTTTGTCAGCGGTAGCTCGAGCTTACGTGCCATCGCCGCTGACAGGATGTGGGCTTGCGATCCGGAATCCAGGAGTGCGCGACACGGGTGCAGTCGACCGTGCTTGTCCACCACGTTAACGACTGCTGTCTGCAACAGCACAGGTCGGGAGGTTTGCAGCAGCCCGCTGTTGCAGCACGACGTCGTCTGCTCCTCGCTGGCGTCGGCGTTCTCGTTGCTGGAACCATTGGCCGCTTGTTCAGTGGCTGGTGGAGGCTTAAGCGCAGCCTCAGACTTCGGCGATGCTTGTTCTTTCGGTGAGTCCTTGTGGAGTAGGTTGTGGTGCCTCTCTCCACACTTACACGTCCTCTCGGAGGGACACTTCCTGACCAGATGGCCGGTTCTCAGGCAGTTGTAGCAGGCTCGTGTCTCTCTCACCTTCTCCAGCCTCTGTCGGATGGTTGCCACCGCAAAGCTCGCACACCACCTCGCTTGTGGTCGTGGCCGCAGTGAACACATTCACCGAAGGTTTCGTGGCAGATGGCATCTTAGAGACTGTCGGCTTGACAGCAGATGCCTCTGGGTCGGACAGCTCACATCGCTCGAGAATGTGGCATCGCTTCCTCAAGAAGTCAACGGTCGCTTGATATGTCGGTAGCTCACCCTTCTCAATCGTCGCTTCCCAGAGCTCTCGTGTCTCGCGGTCCAGGGCAGCTGCGAGGATGTTGACCACGATGAGCTCCGACACTCCCAACAGCTCTTGCTTGTGGAAGCGTAGACCTTCGACGTGCCTGGAACACCGCTCGACGACATCTCGCAACTCCGTCGATGACCGCTTTTCCATCTTTTTCAGCTGCAAGATGCCTTGGATGTGGAGATCGATGATCAGCCGCGTGTTCTCGTACTGCTCCTCCAGTTCCTTCCACGCTCCCCGGTAGTTATTATCCTGGATGGTTCGTAGGTCGATCTTCCCTTCCGCTTCACCAACGAGCGCCTTGTCCAGGTGGTACAGCTTGACGGCATCGGAATCGGACGAATTGCGCATCAAGTCCTGGAACATGGCCTTGAACTTTGACCAGTTCTCGTAACGTCCGTCGAACGTTGGGAGTGGAGCACGCAACGCTTGCTGGTGGATAATGACCTGTTGTGCGGCTTGGACAGCCGGAAGCACAACCTGGGCAGGTCTTTCATGCGCGGTCAGCAGCATTTCCAACGCGACCAGCGTTCGGTTGTAGAGCTGCTCGAACTCCAACCACTTTTCCTCCTGCTGTTTGGACACCTCATCTGTCTCCACCAGGTCCAAAATCTTGTCGTGAATTTCGTGACACTCACCGTAGTATTTCTCCACGTTGCGCTGATGGACTCTCAGCTGCGGCGGGGCCACGTCGGCTTCCCGTGGTTGGGCGCCTGCTTGGGCACCTGGCTGGGCGCTTGGTTGCACGGCATGCAAAACTCGCGTGAGCTTTCCCTTCACCAAGCTTCGCTTCTTCGAAAGCGCCTTGATTTCACCGTCCGCCATCTTTGCCTTCTTTTTCTCCCACAGCTTCTTCGGCGTCAGCGGTTTCACTGGGGACGGCACTAGCACTTCGACGACGGGTTTCTTCTCCTCAACTTCTTCTTCGCTTTCCGGTTCCGTGTGCAGCTTCAGGAGCGACCGCCACATAGAGTCAGACCAGCAACGCTTGTGCCGCCTGCACTCTACGGATTGTTCCACTCGTGGGAACCACTACAAAATGGCGTCGCTGCGCTTCTTCACTGCTCACTCACTCCACGAAACTTTCTGGCACTTCTTTTGCGGGCTCTTGCCGCCACTGTTTCCGCCGTTGCAGGCCACGGAGTCGCCTTCCGGAAGGATCTTTTCTCACTTCCAGAGCACACACTCGAAATCTTTTTCCGGTTGTGTTCTTCCGCTCGCACGATTTTCCGGAATCCACTGAACACTTCACTCTCGGATCCGACGGTCGAATGTCCAAATGTCCGGTACGAATGGACCAAATGTTGCGGCCGATTGCCTCAACCCGGACGGTTTCGATGGTATTTTCGCGGGACTGTAAACCACGTTCTGGCACGGCAATAAAACACTCGTTTTTCTCTATAAAACTCTATCGACCGATTTATTTACACGGCTTGACTCTACAAAGTTTGCGAACGGAATGAATTTTGGTTCGATTTCCTTTTCTCCCCTTCTTTGCGCGCGCTTTTCGTTCGCGCTAAATCTGACGATCAGGTTGCCGTTGCTTTTCGCCGTTGACGTTTTGACAGCGGCGCGGGGGGTTTGCCAATCGCAGCAACCAGTGTTGCCAATTGTCAGAAATTTTTATTTTACGCTTGAAGAGCCTCGGAAACGGACGCGATGGCGAATATCATTCAATTGAATATAATTTGAAATGTATTTTCCTGCGTTCAAAATCATATTTAGCTTTTTTGGGATCGAATAAAAATATTCGATTTTTGCGAAACTCCGTTGAACAGCAACGCAACAATAAAAAAAAAAACTGATGAAAAAATAATTTCGTCAGTGATTAGATATTTAAAAAATTCATGATTGCAAAACAACTGGGCAGATGTTGAATGCATTTTAAACGCTTCTATTATTTAAATGTTTTTATCATGGCTTGTAATTTTAATTTTTTTTATTGTTTCATTAAAAAAATAAAGCAGTAATTTGAATAAAATTTTAGTTTATCATTATCAGTTTTCCATTGTTCCAAATGGCGTGGCTTAAAGCAAAAAAAAACAACCTTCTCATCCTGTACTCCCAACCAAACTCCCCAGCACAATTTCCCCCAACTGCATACCCAGCTAATTGTCACGATCTACATGTAAATAAAACAACAGTCATAAAAATGTTAGTTTCTGAGTCATTTTTTTAAGTCTCTTCTGCTACCTTTTCCCTCCACGAATGCCGACCAAGTCTCGTTTTTTTTTCCATGCTTTGTTTCTGCTCCAACTCCAACTTGACTTGAACCACTTTGTCACAGCGTTCTTCTACCAGAGTCAGAAGTGCACATCGAGGTGAGGTGGCACGAGGGTTGGCCACATTTCAAAGACAACTTCTCCGGTGCTCTTCTCCGGTGGCATCGTTACATTCACACAGGATGACATTTTTACAGTGGTTTGCGAAATTTTAGTTTTATTAAATTTAAAGCAGTCAATAAATCTTGTTTTCTTTGTATGTTAATTTAAAGAAAAATTTTAAAAATTATCAAAAATTGTCCAAAAATCTTGTGAGTCATGCAAATTTTGCCAATTACTGTATAATATCATCTGCACGAGCCTCAACAAGACACATGGTGCCCCCTAAAACTTGCAGCAGTAGTTACTCGGACTGTTTCCGAGTAGAATTACAACATTGGGCCAAGAATTCCTCGTCGGCAACATGATGGAACATCAGAAACATCAAACTCGTGCAGATTCTTCTCCCTCCACCACCTTTTGCTCAACAAGGAACCTTATCATCTTTATAGCCCAACATCGCGATGCGGTAGTTGTAATGGCTAAATAAAAATGCAACTGCCTCAACCCACGACGTTGACTTGGGTCGAGAAATGTTTCAGGGCAGGACAGTTTTTGCCGAGCAAAAAAGAAAAGAAAACGTGTCGTTTCTTAAGGTCCCACCACGACGTTTCTTAAGTTTGTTTAGTGTAACATTATGTGGTAGGTCAAAAAAAGAAAGAAACAAAAAATAATAAACTGGACCAACAAGTCATGTCCGGAGCTCATTAACATGTACCGAAAAGGCACTACTTAATTTTTGGGGGTCTCATTTAGGCCACCTCAGGGCTCAGAATTGTGGTCACAGTTTCGGCACAGGGTGGACCGCAACGTGATGTTTATTATTCGTTAATTAATTCTTCTTTACACGACCTACACACGCGACACAGAAAAATGAAGTAAAAATCAGGTTTTGCTGCATGAATTCAAAACAGTCTAATGTTGACAATTTTATAAAAGTTATAGCTTATGATTTAGTGTAAAACTATTTTGTAAATTGTAAATTTAAGAGACAGACCATGAAGCGAACACTTTAATAAACGCAATACCTAGATCAGTTTGCTTTTTAGATTGTGTGTATCTTCAATAATTATTATGATAAGAATAAGGCTAACAATATTTTTTTTCAAAAACTTAATTCACTGAAAAAATATTTTCATTGAAAAAAATTATGGTCAAAAGTAAACTATTTTTAAGATATTTTTTTTCTGCTTGCATTTGAAATCATGTATTCCACATTTTGAAATATGGTAAAAAAGATTGAAAAAAAAATGTTATGAAAAGAAAAAAAATTCTTCTGATTTAATGACATATTGCCAATTTGTTCTGTTACATAACAATATTGTAAACTTTATTTCATGTTTGCCACTACTTCGAAATTTTTCCTTAAGAATGATGAGGTAGTTTTTCATACTAGTATTACAATATTTATTGAAAAAACTTTTAAAATGTTTTTAAACTAAGCAGAATACATTATATTACACTTATTTATACATTTTGAATAAAATAAAGGTTTTTTATACTTTTAACAAATTTTTAAATTTGTTAAAATGTAGATTTCAGAAACAAATAATTTTAATTAATTTTTGGATAGTATACAATTTTTTGATAGCAGCATACGCTGAAAAAAATATAAATTTTAAATTTGGTAATATAACTCAAAGTGATCAAAGTGAAGTGACTTTTCGAAGGGGGTTTTGAGCCAGCGTGACAAAGTGTGACAAAGGGGGAGGGGGGTTAGTTTTGGCCGATTTTAGCGTGACATACTTTATGCTTTACAGAATTTTACTTATGATTATAAAAATTAGATTTTATTTTTGATGAAAAAAGTTAAAATTTAGCAAATACAGGTACTTTTTGAATATTTAGCAGCAATCCACTAGTTATCGTAAGTGAGTTGAAAAATCAGGGCTTATCAGATGACAGCGAGAAAACTATTTTTTTTACAAAAAGCATAAATTTTAAGAAACAGAAAGCATTCCAAAATATTGAAATGAAGAGAACATCTAATTGAAAATATTCTCAGATCATCTAAAGTATTTTTGCAGGGGTATTTCACTTCATTGAACATTTTTAATTAAAAAAACTGAACAGCTTTTACAAAAATATCTAAAAGTGCCTATAAATTGTAAAGGTGCACTTAAAGTTATGTTTTAATTTTATTTTTTGTGTTATAATTAATTCCTTTTATTCTTATTTTGTTTTTCAAATGTGCGGTTCTCCTGTACCAGCATTTGCGCCATTTTTAAATGTAGGAAAAAAAACTGTGTGAAATAGGAAAATTTATAAACTTTAATGGAAAAAAAGTGAGGCAGAATGACTTTTTTTGCGATACGGAATGCATGGACTAAGTTTGCTTAGCTTAGCTGAATCTTTTGAACCAATGTTGCGAAATTTAGGTTCTGTCATTTCAAATTGATAGAGCATCAAATAATCAATAAAATACATTGCAGTTCAGGTACATTTGCCATAATATGTAGAGAAAAATATCAATTTATAAATTTAAATTATCAGAAGATGAAAAAATTGCATAGTTTTATGCCATTAATTAAGAAAAGATTACAAACAATAGCTTAAATTTTTTTATTCGGAAATAATTGTACATTATTTCAAAAATAATGTCCAATAAATTGTGTGAATTTACTTCTGGAATTCGTGATTATTATTTTTTCCCCACAAAAAATTAGTTAAGTAACTGTGAAATGGATGTGATATTTTACCGTCATTTAGGTTGCAATTTACAAACTAACCTTTTAGTTTTGGGTTCGCAACAAGGCTGTTGCAGATATTTTTCAAAGTGTTTATTTCACCCTCTTTAAAAGCGTGTCGAAATATCAGGGAGCAAAACTATAATTGTTTTTTTTTTTCTTAAAATTGCAATGTTATTTTGTGTGCAATAAGCTGAAATAATTTAATAATTTCTGATGTAAAGTACCGCAAAACATTTTTTTTACCATTATCGGTGCACATCAACCAGAGCTTTTGCATCAAGATTTTTGTTACAGATATTTTAGTATTTTTGAAACTACGAGAACTATCAATATACAGCAATTCCCCACGAAAACAGCATGATTCGAAAAAAAAGTTTTCTGATCGGGCTCAAAATTTTTCTGGGGGATCCTTGGCCGAAATAATTAGACCCGTATTTTTTTGTTTGGCCATTAGGGTGACCTACGCCGTGTTAGGGTGGTCCGAAAAATGGCTATTTTCGTCGATTTTCGCAAAAACCTCTTTTTTCAAAAAATCATATCTCCGCGTTTGAAGTTATGTTTTCGATACTCTGAGATACGATTTTTTTTAAATAAAAACTGGATTTTTCGACGCGCCACGCGCAAAAATGGGAAAATGACGAAAAAGGGGAAAAATTGACTTTTTTCACTAAAACTGCGATAACTTTAAAATTTCAGCAATGACTCATACATGTAAGGGTACTAAAATTTTCGTAATTAAAAGACGCAACTTTTAGTACCATAACATCTATAGGTCATCGCTGAAATTTTAAAGTTATCGCAGTTTTAGTGAAAAAAGTCAATTTTTCCCCTTTTTCGTCATTTTCCCATTTTTGCGCGTGGCGCGTCGAAAAATCCAGTTTTTATTTTCAAAAAATCGTATCTCAGAGTATCGAAAACACAACTTCACCATTTTGTGATATGTTATGTGAAATTTTCCGAGGAATCCGATAAAAATATTTTCAGACCTAGGCTCTTTGGTTCCGAGACCTTCAAAACAGCATTTTAAGTTTTCATATGACCTTTTCAAATGTTAAGTTAGATTTTCGAATCTTCTTACTATTTTTCCCAAATAGCCAAACTAATCACCTTTCTTATGCGTTTAGGATAGCTAAAATCGGATGAAATGGCGCGGAGATATGATTTTTTGAAAAAAAGTGATTTTTGCGAAATTCGACGAAAATAGCCATTTTTCGAACCACCCTAACACGGCGTAGGTCACCCTAATGGCCAAACAAAAAAATACGGGTCTAATTATTTCGGCCAAGGATCCCCCAGAAAAATTTTGAGCCCGATCGGAGAACTTTTTTTCGAATCATGCTGTTTTCGTGGGGAATTGCTGTATAATATTTTATTCATCCCCTAAAGTACTGTCTACTTAGCGATTTACTACAAAATTTGCCAATTTGAACAATCAGATTATTGCAGGATTGGGTCCGTAAGTTTGTCAATTTTGGAATAAGAAGACAACAACTTCCTTGGTTGCTGTGCACCTTTAAAGCAATATTTTCGTGTAATTTTAGTTTTTGAAGCTGAAAATTGCAAACCGACTGTTAGGCTGTACAAGGCATTTTCATGGTTTTTGGCATTGAAGTGTTGGAATTTTGGCTTGTTATTTTAATTTAAATTTTTCTATTTCGACATCGGCCAGAACCGAGGGACAAACACTTTGAAATTTTTTCGCATCAGCCCAAATTAATTGGAAGAAACATTTTCAATTTAGTTTACAGATCCCCCTTCCCTGAAAAACATTTCCATAAAATTATGGAATGAAAAAAAAATATTATAAAAAACCTTATCAAAGTCATGAGAATATTGAAAACTATTCAAAAGAATTTGTGAAAAGATCATGGTAACATTAGGAATGATGTTACTTTATCTGTAATTTTACTTTTTCCACATAAATTGAGGTTAAATCACAAAGAAAAAGAAGTTCTATTCAACCAGTAAATTTTCAACCTTCAAAAACTACACTTCTTTTAAATGTGTTCACAAATTGAGATTGTTTATTCTTTTAGTTTTTCTTCCTACTCCTCCAGTAGCCCGAGGCAATGCTTAATGAAAACTGTTTATTCTCATTTCAACTCTAATTATGGCGCGCTGACAAAAATGTAATTTATTCGTTCCCAGTTTTACGACTTGGCATCATCGTTGACGCTGGACACTATTGCATGAAGCCGAAACAAAAAACCCTGTAAAAATAGAAGGTTGGAATTTGCATCGCTTCCAAAACTGGTGACGCGTTTTTGTGAATTATGGTAATGGAGAATGGTTTTCCAGCGGAAAGTGAAACAGCAACAGCTCCCCTGGATGGGGGAAATGATGGTCAACGTTGTATAGTGCTACTTTAGGAGAGATAGCAAGGATAGTAAGGATAGAGGATTTATTCAACATAGATTTTTTAGCATAATTGATTTGGACGGCGCTATAAATAAATAAAATAAATAATGTTAAAAATGTTAGCATTGTTCAATTTCAAGCTTTAATTCATTTAAGTGATTGGTTCTGCTGTCTTCTCTTCAATAATTTTAATACACGGTATTTTTTTGACATCCGCGATAAAATCTTCATTTTATGAGTTTTTAGGCCATGAAAGTTGAAAATGTCCCATTAATTACATTAAGAAATCCCTTTTAGTTAAAATTGTCATAACTTTTATTGGTTCTATGCTTTTGGGGTAGTGAAAAACTGAAAAAAACTACAAATAAACCTTTGTAAAAATTACTTTATTAATCTCATTTGAATAACAAAAGACTCTTCCAATCCCCAAATCCAAGCAGGCCTTCTCCACGCAAACGAGTGTCTTTTACGGCTTTTATGATTTAATTATGCTACTTTTATGCATCCGGTTGCTTTGATCTCCTCTAGTGAGGGTGCTCCAGCATACGCCAGGTGAACCTTTGCCGAAACGACATTTTTTTTGGCCTGTGGAGCCCATTTTACACCTTCCTTAATTATTAAGAAGTTTTTTCCACTGTTGTCTGCCTCGACTGTTGATGAACCCTGATTTTAAGTATGAGAGGCATGACCAGTGTGGTGGTTTGTTAAGGCAGAGGGTTTGAGAGGTGGGGTTTTGCTATAATTTTTAATCGCTTCTTAGTAGAGATTCTAATTAAGTTTTTAGATGCAAAATTTAAAAATGTCTTTGAGACTAATCCATGTAAATTTTCGAAAAAAGGTAATTTCAAACTACAAAAATGCTTTAAATAAATATTCTCGCACTGACGCACAATTTATTAAAAATACAAAAATTCGCGACTTTGAATGGAATTCCCAAAATTCAAATCCAACCTTACAACGCCATTCTTGCTCCAAAGCTGTCCAATTTCAATCGCGACCGAGGCTGAGCAACATTTTCATAACTATTAAAATTAAGATAATTAGGCTCTAAAATGGGCAGCGTCGGCGTTGGTGGATGGACGGAAAGTTTATTCAAAAGGCACATTTAATCTGGGGGACCGTTTTCTTTGCAGGGTCATCGTCATAATTGTGAGAATTCAGAAGTGGGGAGGGCAGACTCGTTCAATTAACGCTTAATTAGAGGAGGAAATTGAATTAACCGTTTAAGGTGGGAGAAGGGGAGAGGGAGGCAACTTGAATTGAGTCCTTTGCAAGGATATGAAGAGAGCTGTTCTGTTAAGTTTTGTAGTAATTGAAATTTTGATAGAGATATTGTAATCGTGATTATTTTTGTTTGAATTTTGTTGTCTTGTTGTCTTGTTGTCTTGTTGTCTTGTTGTCTTGTTGTCTGGATGTCTTGTTGTCTTGTTGTCTTGTTGTCTTGTTGTCTTGTTGTTTTGTTGTCTTGTTGTCTTGTTGTCTTGTTGTCTTGTTGTCTTGTTGTCTTGTTGTCTTGTTGTCTTGTTGTCTTGTTGTCTTGTTGTCTTGTTGTCTTGTTGTCTTGTTGTCTTGTTGTCTTGTTGTCTTGTTGTCTTGTTGTCTTGTTGTCTTGTTGTCTTGTTGTCTTGTTGTCTTGTTGTCTTGTTGTCTTGTTGTCTTGTTGTCTTGTTGTCTTGTTTCTTGTTTCTTGTTTCTTGTTTCTTGTTTCTTGTTTCTTGTTTCTTGTTTCTTGTTTCTTGTTTCTTGTTTCTTGTTTCTTGTTTCTTGTTTCTTGTTTCTTGTTTCTTGTTTCTTGTTTCTTGTTTCTTGTTTCTTGTTTCTTGTTTCTTGTTTCTTGTTTCTTGTTTCTTGTTTCTTGTTTCTTGTTTCTTGTTTCTTGTTTCTTGTTTCTTGTTTCTTGTTTCTTGTTTCTTGTTTCTTGTTTCTTGTTTCTTGTTTCTTGTTTCTTGTTTCTTGTTTCTTGTTTCTTGTTTCTTGTTTCTTGTTTCTTGTTTCTTGTTTCTTGTTTCTTGTTTCTTGTTTCTTGTTTCTTGTTTCTTGTTTCTTGTTTCTTGTTTCTTGTTTCTTGTTTCTTGTTTCTTGTTTCTTGTTTCTTGTTTCTTGTTTCTTGTTTCTTGTTTCTTGTTTCTTGTTTCTTGTTTCTTGTTTCTTGTTTCTTGTTTTTTTATTAACGTTAAGTATTTTTTTTTAAATTTCAGTTTTTGAAAGTTTAAAAAAATTGCACTCGTTCCATCTTTAAAGATCTATTTCATTCAATCGCCCATGAAGAAATCGCCAATCACTGCCATACGTAATCCTCCAAGCATGACCCCCAAATCCCTCCAAAACTCAATAAGAAAAAGCAAAAATCTCGGTCATGGTCATCGTTCTCCAAGGCTCCGACTCCGGTGTGTATTGAATTTCATTCAATCCCTAATAATTTTCTCGATCTTTTTTTTTGCCAACTCACGCAAACACCACAACGCAATATTTGGATGAAAAGAGAGGGCTTTTACCAGAAGCTGAGCGCTCCAACTAAATGATCCACCAGAGATTTCCAGCCATCCTCCTCTTCTAGTGAAGCCACAAATTCTTGCCCAGCCCTGGGTGTTCGGTTTTCCAATAAGTATGATTGATGGCCTTTCATGGAGTGGCCTTCCTAGCCCAACACCCTTCACCCACTCCCACCCAAAAAACGGTAATCAAAATGTAGGCTAATGTTGGACCTCTGGACCCGCCAGCTTTCGTACACGTGTCTAAAAGACCACGGCGGAGAGGAGGAGTACAAAAATAGAGAGAAGAATTTCTTTTGCAACGGGTGCGCAACAAATAGACCAGGTTGATCCCTGGAAGAATCTTGCTCTCTTGGTAGATCGTTGGTCGGGAGGAGGGTCTTACAGTGCTTCGGGGGCCGAGATTGGCAATTAATTTGGACCAGCAGCCTAGCTTGCCCATCATTCAGCAGAGGTTGCAACCAGCAGCAGCAGCTGTGGGTTGGCCAGCTTTGGCACATGGAAACAGTGTTGAACCTTTGGCTTCAGGGTGAGAGTAACCCTTGGAGGGGGATTTTTTATGAATTTGACATTTTGTTAAAAAGTTGTCGAATTGAAAATATTTTATGAAGATTTAGTTTTTTGGTGAATTCTATTTGAAAATAAAAGAAAATGATACAGTTATGTTGCTATTCAAAAAAAAAATACTTATGCAATCTCAATACAACCATTTAGATCTGGTAAAATCTGAAACAAAAAAAAAATAATTTTCGAGAAATAAACATTTTCAATGATTTACAGCAACAATTTTGCATTTCAAAAGATATTTTATTTATTTATTTTTTAATTACACTAGTGTACTCACGTTCACTGAAGAACGGTCCAGTTCATATAATGAATACTCAAACTACGTATTTTCGAAAAAATATCCAAAATTTCGTTTTTTTACAATCCCATATTGTATCAAATGATTGGGATTTTTCAATAGATTTCCATTATAATAAAAACAAAACCACGATTAAAAAAAATCAAAATTTATGGTCTTGAATGATCGTGATTTTTTCATAAATTTCGAAAATAAAAACACATTTTAAATACTAAAAAATATCACAAAACTACCTATATTCTAAAAAAAAATAATTTGACATTCTGGTTTTTATTAATTTCGAAAATAATAACAAATATTGTCCCTATTTTGATTTATATCATTCTTTACGAATTTTAAACATAATAAAACATTTGTTGCGTAGCCAAACAGCAAGCCCGTAATATGCAAGAAACACTGTAACTTGTGAAAAGCGCACACACACTGTCACAATATGTAGAAGTGTCAAATGGACTGAATATAGACCCATTCTCTCCGAAATGGACGAAGTTATTAATCAGTTATTTTATTGATTTGGTGGCATTGTTGAGCGATTGTTTTTTTTTTTTCAACGGGATTGTGCAACCCACAAAAAAACATATTGCAGGTGGTTGGAGATTCGAGGGACGGCCCTCATTCGTGTGCTGAGCGATGAAAGCCGGCCGCTGAGTGTCAACAAGCGGTAAGCAAATGTGGTTTTCGCCCTAATGGACAATTAGCGATTTGCCAAGAAAAAAGTGAAGAGTGCTATTTTTATTGCTTTATTTCTAATTTAGAAGGAAAGGCTTCATCCATAAAGTACGTCACGCTAAAATCAGCAAAAATTTACCCCCCCCTCATCCCCTTTGTCACGCTTTTCCTATACTTATAACACGCAATGTCACACTTGCTCAGACCCCCCTCCCCTCTAGAGCGTGACATACTTTATGGATGACGCCAAATAGTAAATTATTCTTGCCCACCAAAATGAAGATAATGACTGCACGTATCATTATCAAGTGGCAAATTCCTGCCAGATTTGGTGAAATGCTCAATTTCGTTGAATTAAGTTTGGTAGATCCAAAATAGCTACTGGGCCCAAAATATACTTAAAATTTTCATAAAACTGCGTATTTTCGAAAAAATATGAAAATTTCTATAATTTACGCTATAGTTATCAAATGATAGGAATTTTACATACATTTTGAATGCTAATATTTTTTTTTTTTGGAAAATGCTCCAATTTTTCACAACACTACGTATTTTCTAAAAAAAAAAATACAAAAATTTCAGTCAGTTCAATTCAAAACTTAAACTTTGAGTATTTTTCTGCAAAATGTGTAATTTTGTGAAAAATTTGAGTATTTTAATAAATGTGTTATACCATTTTCGAAAAATACGAAGAATCCCGATCATCCAACCACATTGTAAAAAAACAAATTTTAAGTATTTTTGTCGAAAATACGTTCTAATAATTTCTTTTTTTATATTTTCAAAATGTTTGAAAAATCCCGATTTCGAGTTTTTGTTTCGAAAAAACTTAATTTTATGATTTTCAAAAAATTGTTTCAATATTTTTGAACTGTTTGAAAAATCCCGATCATTTGTTACCCATTAGATTGTAATAAAAATGATTTTTTGGCGGGCATTTAGGGGTTTGTTTCGGTAGGCATATTGAGCCCAAATCCCGTAACAGGAGGTGGCGCTCCGCCTTTCAATTTTAATGGGATTTAATCCGTAAAAAAACAACATTTTTTCCACAAATGTCAAATAATTGGTGCACTTTGGAACTTGGTACAAACCTTCAAAGTTTGGCATGATTTTTCGAAAAAAAAATCAAAACCTTGAAGGTCTGTATCGATCTCTAGATTGCACCAAACTACAAAACCAAAACATGCGCAACAATCTGGATTACACGCAAAAGATGTTGAAAATAAACGCCAAAGTGCTCAAAAAACTGACATTCTTGGAAAAATCTCTTTTTACGGTTCAATTCCCATTTAAAATTCAAATGCAAAGCGCCAGCTGTTGTTACGTCCAATCAAGCTCATATTTGGGATTTTGGCTCAGTATGCCCACCGGATCAAACCCTTGAATGCTCGCCGAAAAGTAATTTTTGTTACATCCTATCAACCATATTGTAAAAACTGAAATTTTGAGTATTTTTCGAAAATATGTAGTTTTGTGAAAAATTTTAAGTGTTTTCTAGAAAATGTGGAAATGTATGAAAATTCCCAATTATATGGTACCCATACTGCAAAAAAACTGAAATTTTGAGCATTTCTTCGAAAATACGTAGTTTTATGTATTTTCAAAAAAATGTGTTATAACTTTCAAAATGTATGAAAAAATACCGACCATTTGATATCCACCCAGTGAAAAACTGAAATTTTGGGTATTTTTTCGAAAATATGTAGCTTTGTGAAAAAATTTTGTATTTAAAAAAATGTGCTATAACATTCGAAATGTATGAAAAAATCTCGATCATTTATAGTATTTATTTTAGAATCATTGAATTTTCATCAAAATGCTGGAAAAATATGTATTTTGAGAAAATTTTCGTGTAATTATGATTACAATGGATAGCTGACAGTATTCCGATTCCAAAACACTATTTTTTTTTGTTAAGTCTGGATGATTTTTCATGGGATTACAGCCAATGTCTCCCTTGTAGCCAAAATCCCATAAGCTCTGTGCTTCAATTACATGTAGAAAATCATAAAATTTTATTTTACAGAAAATTTATTGAATCCACTAAAAAGATGATTTTTAATCAGTCCTGAAAGTTTTATGAAGGTTTTTTATGATTAAACTGAATAAGAGTCGAGTTAAGATCAAACTTTTGCCATTCGCAAAGCGAACTGTCAAACTTTGCGAGCGTTTTTCTCTAAAAACCGAGTTTCCACGATATCTAGAGATGGGATGGACCAAATTGGCTGAAATTTGAGGTGAACACTCTCAAGATATATCCCGTGTGCATGACGAAGACCGATTCAAAAAAATTGCTTTTTTTAATTTAATAAATCAAATACTGACGATTTTTTATATGAAAAACATAAAAGTATTTTTTTATCTTGTTTTAATTTTTTTTTTTTGAAAATCGGTCTTAGTTATGCACACGGGAATAATTTGACGAATCTTCACCAAAATTTTGAGCCCATTTGGTCAGAGCAGTGTTGAGATATCATGGCACCCTTTTTTGAAACTGCTAACTTCAAATAGCTATACCTCGGCAACGGTTCAACCAAATGGCTTCAAATTTGTTTTGTTAGTAGATGAAAACGTATATTTTAATGCCCTGAAAACAGATTTTTAAAAACTTCAAATGTGTGCTCAATCAACCTCTTACATTTTTGACGATTTACATGTATGTAACCCCTTAAGCACTGGACCGAGCCCATGTAAAACTTAGAAAAAATAAAGTGCTCTATTTTTATAAAAGAAAACTGTTCAATTTTTAAAACAATGAAAGAAAAAACATGTTAAAAACCTTCACAAAAAAATGAAAACTCAATGATTGTTATTTATTTGTAAACATGAAATTCTTAATAAAATGTGATGAGAAATTTGGAATACGAAATGGGATCAAATTATTTTCATAGTTTTGCTAAATTTTCAGAATTTGATTTTTTTTTTTAATTTCAATTCGTAAATAAATTAAAAGAACACAATGAACAACCAAAGGTTATCTCCCAGCCGGAAGAAAAGAACCCCACATCTGACCTCGTGCCCAGTCCCGAACCCAACCCAAGTTGCTGCAAACTTGGCTCAATCTCACTTAGCCCAGGCGGTTGCTGCTGGCTGGCCGGCCAAGATAATTGATGATCGATTGAGTGGTCTCGTTCCGATGAGCTACCATCATCCTTCCATCAAGAAGTCGCCGCCGTGGCCCTCCGGATTCTATTCAAAATTGGCCCTCCTTCAATGTACTAATTTAACGGATTTTGTTCTTTTTCTCTGGACGTTTCATAGCTCGGGCACGATTGGCCTAATTTGCGCTGATGGACCGCGGAAAGTGACACAGTTTTCAAGCGGGAATGACGACACAACGACTTTGTTGATGAGGTTGGCAAATGTCTGGAAATTTACACCAGGGCGCGAGACGGTTCAGTTCACTTTTGAGCGCGGAGAGACAGGAGAAGGTAATTAGGTTAATGGGAATGGCGTTTATTTGTGCGTTTTACCGGGAACGTTGTTTGGGGCTGGGAGAGATTGGCTCGTTTAACAGATGAAATGGATCTTGTTTATTGACGAAACGTGCGAAACGTGAAATTAGTGGTTTCACTTTCGTAATGGGATGCGATTTAAACATTTGCCTTTAATTTTGTCTAAAGTGCAGCTCTAAATACTTACCGGTTTTCTCAACCTGAAAAAAATCTACTTCAAATTTCTTTCAATTTAATGTAACAGCTCAACACATTTTGTTTTTTATTTTAGTCAAAAATATTCGTTTATTTCCACCTTTTTTGTTTTTCCTTCAGTAATCGTCCGAGTGTGTGTTTCTTCGCTTTTTTTCGATATATTTATAATATTTACAAGCACGGCGTGACAATTCCTGCCTCACTTCAGTTTCGCTCATTTGATGTTTTCTTGTGTGTTGTGTTTATTTTTGTTTTGTTTGCTTAGCGTTAGGATTTTAGTACATTGTTTAACTACTTTGCTATAGTACGGTTTGCTGCTGCATTCAGTGTGTGAAGGTGTGTATGTTTGTATTTTTTTGTAAATTGTATATCTTCACAGAAAAGTGCGAACATTTGATAAAGAGTTTCACTTCAATTCTTGTTTTTTTAATTATCAGATTGGATTTGCTCTCAAGTTACAGTTTTCATCTTGGTTTTTATAGTTCTAGCTCTATGTAGTGTTTTTTTTTTTGCTGTGTGTGATTTTGATTCATTATTTCTATGATATAGGATCCGTTTACAAGACTTTTTTTTCTTCTTCTTTCATTTGATCTGATTAAGCTTCTCTGCTCTACTTATGGATTGCTATCTTATAGATGTTGCTGTTTTTTTATCTCTAGCCTTACGATCATTTTATTTACACATTTTTTACTTCCGATTTCTTAATTTACTTGTTTTTCGTTTCTAACTATTTACACATATTTCAACAACTAGAGTCTTTTTACAAATTTTCTTTTTCTTACTTCAAAAAAGTAGCGCAGTTTCACATGCAAAGGATTCAAATGCTCGTTCACGATTTTTAGTACGGATTGACTTCTACGGTCGGTTTTTGCTTGTTTTTACACGTGTTTTTTCATATCAAGATTTGTCGAGAAGATATTGCTTTTTAAAAGTTTGCACACATTACGCGGGGTAGTTTGGTGGTAAAATTCGAGCGTCTTTCCCGGTTGATAGTTGTTTACTGGTTTGTATGCTTTTGAATTTAGTCTCATTTCTCTTTTCACTTGAAAAACTTGATTTTTATTCATATTTTGCCAAATAACAATGTTTATACAACAATTTGCAAAAAAGATAAAATATTTTTCAGCACAGATCGGACAATTTTTTATCCAGCAAGGTTTACTTGTTGGGAAAATATGACGAGTAAAAAGTCTAGCTTCGCAACCAATTGAATAAACAAATTTCTGTAATTTCAAAAACAACTTTGCATTTGATTTTTTTCAGCGACTTTTTTGATTTTCCGCTAGAATAATATTTGCCATTAAAGTATATGTCAAATTTCCTAACTGTATAGAAAAGTAAGTGCTGACAATTTTAACTTTTCATCACTCATTTGGATGATGATTCGTCAATTGATAATCACAGGAAAATAATTGGTTCCACATTGTAGTTACAAAATATACGAAAAACTCTCTAAATACCTTGCCTGCGAAAAGTTTTTGTAGTTTTAGCATTGAACTTACTTTGTTTCTAGCATGTGTGTAATTAATAATATACAATAAAATAAAAAAAAGTTATGAATTGTTTGAATCAAGTAAAAATCAAAATCAATTGAAAATCAAAATAAATTATAAGACAAATTTCTAAACATTTTCATTACCTTTTTGAGATCACTGTCATTTATTTTCACTTAACCTTCTACAACCTAACCCCACCTTTAGACGGTCTTCGATCTAAAAAATCGCCAAAAATCAATTTTCCAACCGATTTTTGATCTTTAAAAAACATTGGAAAGAAGAACTCTTCAAATTTTGGAAAATTTCAGGGTTGGAAGTTTAACTTGTTTTATATGACTTTGCCAATGTTTTTAAAAATGTTGTCAATTATCAAAAATGTCAACTTTGGCTGTGTTTTTTTCCTAATATTTCCTATATTTTTTGTAAAAATAAGTATGCAGTAATTTTTGTACTGTCCTTCGCATTGTTTTGACATTTAAATGATGATGGTGCCATTCTAAAAATTAGATAGGCAAAATGTTTTTATATTAGGTGGTAGAATAGGCCAAATACTCCTAAAAACAAACATAAACTAAAGAAGCTAAATGCAAATTAAAATACTAAAAATAAAACAAGAAAAACATAAAACAAGAGAAGTAAAGTTTTCCGTAGAACAAAAATTGCTCAAAATTACCTCCTAAACACAGGAAAAATAAATATCTTCGAAAAAAAAAATTTGGGCAGTACAGGATTAACTAGGCAGTTTCAAATGATTTTCAGTTTATGTCACCCCCTTCTTGGAAAATCAGGAATTTTTAAACATCGAAATTTGCAAAATGGGAGAATACAATTTAAAATGCATTTCACAATTTAACCAGTTGAACAATGTTTTTTTGATAAATATCATTGTTTAATACCACAAAAGGATTTTTTTCATCAAAACGTAATGATTTTTTTTAATTTTCAAACTTATCGCTTTTTTTAAATATTTTTTTTTTATTCATTTAACAACATTTTCATTATTGAAATATGAAATCCATGATGTTTTGATTTTTTTCTAGTATTTACAGAATCTCTTATTTAAACACTTTTTTAGAAAAATTCAAAACAAAAAAAAACCTAGTGACAAAACTTTTTTACAATAAATAACTTTCACAAAATACTTGAAAAGCTGTTTTTATTTTAGTTTCTATTTTAAATCTAAATATTCAGTCAGAAACGATTCCTATTTTGCACAGAAATAGAATCAAGTAATGAATACTCTAATTTTTATTCTTTCACAATAAATGCCAAACAAAGTAAAATTAAATCAACGAAATTTTTTTTTTCAACATGAAGATTTAACTCGATAAGATAATTTATTTTAAATGAATTTTCAGCAGCATGACATACATTTCTAAAACTCTAACGAGAAACTTATAAAAACTATTTTTTTTTCAAATTACCACATGTTTCTCAAAATTTGAATTTAACATTATTTGCCAGTTGGTTTTCAAACATGGGACGGTGATTTTTTTTTATTGTGGATGAATTTTCACAAAATAATGAATGGCATAATTTCTCAGGAATGCAAAAAAAATATTTAAAAAAGTGTTTTCTTTTGAGTATGTTGTGCAAAATTATGAATTTTGTACCAAAAAATCGGAGAATTTAGAAAATCTATTCTAAATTATGAGTCGTTTGAATCCTTTCCGGCAATTTGTGTGTTTTTTTTTTTGAAATTCAATTTCAACATTTCAGTCTCACTTTTGAACTTTGCCTCTATCCACAAGATTATAAACATAATTATCAAAATAAAAAAGTCAAACTAAATGTGATGAACTGACAAACTGTCACTTTTTACGCGGGACTCACACATACTATCAAACAAAACGTTTGGTAGTAAGTGTGAGCTATGTGTAGAGAAGGGTGTCCAACTAAAAAGTGAACCCGTTCATTTGACAACGTTGGTATCAAACCATCGTGGTTTTAGTGTACGCTTTTCAATAACGTACCTTGAAATTTCAACTCTTCATTCGTGGTTATAAATTTCATGAATTTAAATGTTGACTAACAACAAATTGACGCTGTCATGCAAACTTGTCGTACGTTACTTTTTGACGTTCCAAGAAAAACACGTTTTAATGTTTGACCTTGAATAAGCATTGTCCCAAAGTTTGATTGAATTTGGTCCCCAATGTCCCGAGCGGTCCCGATTTATAATTACAAATGTTTACGATCGAGCTCGTACTTGTGTCAAACGCGTTCGGACCTGAATCCTTTTGCCCTTTGTCGAACTTACATCAATGTTCAGGGTGTGTCAAGATACCATGACAAGATTGAAATTTTTTGTCGTATGGAAAGCGTAAAAAAATGCACGGAGTTTTTTCGGTTTTTATTGAAATGGAATTTTGGAGATCTGTGGAAGTCAAAAGGTGAGGCAATGTGAGCTGCACAAAATTGCGTTTTCAACTAAATTTGGCTCAATTTTCTGACCATTTCCTGATCATTTTTTTGTTGTGTTCAATTATTCAAAATAACATGAATTTAATTCTAAAATCTAATAGATAATCAAGCTTAAAAGATTCATTGAAGCATTCAACCTCAATAAGGACACAACTTTAACAAGTTAAAGGCATACTAAGCTGTCATCCACAACAATCCTCACCACACCCTTCCATGCCATAAATCAACACAGCCGATGTCAAAGCAAACCGGAAGGGCTAATCCCACCTTCCCCTCGCCGACCTTCCGGTTCGGTGTCCTGTGCGCGCTAATTCCATCGCATTAATCAATATATCAAAACACTTCCCGGAAACAGGGAATAACAGCCCTCAGCCTCAGCTCGCGCCAACATCGCCAGGACAAATTGGAAACTCAAACAACTTCGCCGTCTCTTTATGTTCCGCGGAAGCTAATTGATTTAAATTGCTTGAAACAATATTTGAACGGGATTCTTCGGGGGAAAGACGCCTCAAATTCCACTTTGTCTACACGAAAAAATGCTCGAAATTTAATCACAATCACGTTGAATAGGCTTTATTTCTGTACAAAAAACTAAAATCATCCTTAATCACTACTCACTGTCGCGCCATCACATCAATGGTAGTGCCGCATCGTCTTCCGGCCGCCACCCACAGTCCCAACAGTCCCGGTCACCCCGGTCCCACCCAACGTATTGTTGTTGATGTGATTAAGTGTATTTACAGCGTAAGCCGCCGTTTCCGAGGTCAACCCGTTCCGAATGGGGAGTTCGGGCGGCGTCGGGGACACCGTCGGAACGCTCGCCCCGCTGCCGCTGTCCTCCTCGTGGTCGTCCCCGAGCACCTCTTCCTCCTCTTCCGGGTGCTGGTCCGGATCCGAGTCGGGATGTTGGAACTCTGCCGCCGGGTGGTGGCTTTGGATGTGGTGGTGGTGATGGGTTTGGTACTTGGGACGGCCGTTGGGGGCGGCTGCGCCGCCGAGGGTGTTGGTTTTGTTGCTAAAGTGGTCCTGGTTTAGGCGGAGCGGGGCCAGGGTTTGGGTGTGCTGCTGGTAGGTGATCTGGTGGTAGTGATGGTTGGCGGCGGGGGACGAGTCGTTGTGGGGTGGAATCGGTGGGGTGTAGTTCGGGAACAGCTTCATCCCGGGCTGGGTCAGGTGTTCCTGGTTGAGCTGCAGGAAGGTGGTGGCTGTTCCGTTGCAGTTGACTGCCGGTCCCCTCCGGGGCGGTGGAGGGGGAGCCTCTAGCTATAGTTCCGTCACCGGGATGTGCCGGATGCCGTGCGAGTGGTGGTGGTGGTTGTTGATCTGGTAGTTGTTCAGGGTGGTCGTGTGCACCCCGAGGCCGTTGGGACCGCACGGATGGTGACCCGGGTGGCGTCCCATGTAGTCCTCCTCGGAGAAGGTCTTCTGGTATTCGCGTTCCTTTCGGCCGATGGCACTGTTGCCCCAGCCGCCCTTGACCACCTCTCGTATCCGCCGGCGGCACTTGTAGATCACCAGGGCTAGCGTCGTAATGATGGCCGCTGCGGCCACCAGAAGAGCACAGATGATCGCCTGTTGGCGAGGGTCAGCGTGGGAGCACCCAAGCAGCTCCGGAGACAGTGCCTGCAAGGCCTGCTCCCGCAACCGATCCGGTGAAGCGCATATAACCGGAATCTGCTGCTGGCTGCTGTTGCTCTTTGCAACCAAAATCGTCCTCAACCACAGTATCCGACAATCGCAGACGATCGGGTTCTCCGAAAGATCCAACTCCACCAGCTCGTTCCACGAGAACAATCCGTCTGACAAAGTCGTCAACGCGTTGTCCTTCAGCACCAGCTTCCTCAAGTGAGGCAATCCACTCAACGCTCCCTCCTGAATCTCCGCCAGCGCCTTGTTCGACGCTATCACAATCTCCTCCAAGTTGGCATTCGCCGAAAACGCGCCACTCTCAATCCTCGCCAGCTTCAAACTCCCGGATATGTCAATCTTCCTCAAGTTCCCCATTCCGGCGAACGCCCCCGTCGGAATGCTATCAAAGTCGTTCTGCCCCAGCGCCAGCTCCTCCAACCGATTCATCCCAACCAGCTCCGCCGTCGGTATCCGGCTCAACCGATTGTCCGACAAATCCAGCGTCCGCAGCCCCTCCAACCCGTTGAAGCTCTCCCCCGTCACATTCGACAGCGCCGCTCCCTTCAAATCCAACCGGCTCAGCTTGCTCAAACTCAAAAAAGCATCCTTCGGCACCCCACTGAACGAGTTGATCCCCAAGTACAGTTCCGCCAAACTCGCCAACGGTCCAAACGCCGCCGACGGAACCGCACTCAGCGTGTTATCATCCAGATACAACACCTTCAAGTTCACCAACCCCTCAAACGCCTTCGCATCAATCTTCCCAATCCGATTCTGTCCCAAGTTCAGCTCCTCCAGCTTCTTCAACCCTCCAAACACCCCATCCGACAGCTCGTCCAAGAAGTTCCCCCTCAAATTCAAAATCGTCAACGAGTCCAACCCCAAAAACGTCTTGTTCGAGATCGACCCAACCTTGTTGTGGTTCAAATGCAACTCCGTCAGCTTCTTCTGATACGCGAACGTCCTCGGTGGCATGTTAAACAGATGATTGTAGCTCAAGTCCAAGAACCGCAACTCGGCGTAGAACTGCATCGACGAGTCGATCGTCTTGATCTTGTTGTTCTTGATGACGAGCCGCTGCAGCGACGGGTTTAGCACGATCGGCAGCACGTCCAGGCCACCCTCGCCGCAGATCACCTCGAGCGTGTCGTCGTCGCAGGAGCAACCGAGCGGGCAGTTGGCGAGCAGGGCCTGGCTGGAGGGTGCCGCCAGCAGGGATAGCAGGGCCAGCAGGCACGCGTACATGGCAAGGGGTGTCATGATTTGAGGGATTTATTTTTCGATTTTGGTGTCCTCTACCAGGGTGGTGTTACAGTCTGGAATGGAAAAGGAGAGATAGAAAAAGTTATTATCGATGTGTCGATAAGCTGGGCTTTATTGGATTAGTTTAGTGAAGGTTGGAAATCGTAACAGGTGGAGACAGGGACGTGCCTTAGGGTTATGTTTAGATATTGCCCCATTTTTAAACTTTTATAAGATTTATTCATTGAATGAAATTTTTAAACAAGATCAGCCGAGTAAATACAAAAATACAAAAATACAAAAATACAAAAATACAAAAATACAAAAATACAAAAACACAAAAATACAAAAATACAAAAATACAAAAATACAAAAATACAAAAATACAAAAATACAAAAATACAAAAATACAAAAATACAAAAATACAAAATACAAAAATACAAAAATACAAAATACAAAATACAAAAATACAAAAATACAAAAATACAAAAATACAAAAATACAAAATACAAAAATACAAAATACAAAAATACAAAAATACAAAATACAAAAATACAAAAATACAAAATACAAAATACAAAAATACAAAATACAAAAATACAAAAATACAAAATACAAAAATACAAAAATACAAAATACAAAAATACAAAAATACAAAATACAAAAATACAAAAATACAAAAATACAAAAATACAAAAATACAAAAATACAAAAATACAAAATACAAAATACAAAATACAAAATACAAAATACAAAATACAAAATACAAAAATACAAAATACAAAATACAAAATACAAAATACAAAAATACAAAATACAAAATACAAAATACAAAAATACAAAATACAAAAATACAAAAATACAAAAATACAAAAATACAAAAATACAAAATACAAAATACAAAAATACAAAAATACAAAAATACAAAATACAAAATACAAAAATACAAAATACAAAAATACAAAAATACAAAAATACAAAAATACAAAAATACAAAAATACAAAAATACAAAAATACAAAAATACAAAAATACAAAAATACAAAAATACAAAAATACAAAAATACAAAAATACAAAAATACAAAATACAAAATACAAAATACAAAAATACAAAAATACAAAAATACAAAAATACAAAAATACAAAAATATAAAAATACAAAAATACAAAAATACAAAAATACAAAAATACAAAACTACAAAAATACAAAAATACAAAAATAATTGTTTTATGTTTTATGTTTTATATTTTATGTTTTATGTTTTATGTTTTATGTTTTATGTTTTATGTTTTATGTTTTATGTTTTATGTTTTATGTTTTATGTTTTATGTTTTATGTTTTATGTTTTATGTTTTATGTTTTATGTTTTATGTTTTATGTTTTATGTTTTATGTTTTATGTTTTATGTTTTATGTTTTATGTTTTATGTTTTATGTCTTATGTTTTATGTTTTATGTTTTATGTTTTATGTTTTATGTTTTATGTTTTATGTTTTATGTTTTATGTTTTATGTTTTATGTTTTATGTTTTATGTTTTATGTTTTATGTTTTATGTTTTATGTTTTATGTTTTATGTTTTATGTTTTATGTTTTATGTTTTATGTTTTATGTTTTATGTTTTATGTTTTATGTTTTATGTTTTATGTTTTATGTTTTATGTTTTATGTTTTATGTTTTATGTTTTATGTTTTATGTTTTATGTTTTATGTTTTATGTTTTATGTTTTATGTTTTATGTTTTATGTTTTATGTTTTATGTTTTATGTTTTATGTTTTATGTTTTATGTTTTATGTTTTATGTTTTATGTTTTATGTTTTATGTTTTATGTTTTATGTTTTATGTTTTATGTTTTATGTTTTATGTTTTATGTTTTATGTTTTATGTTTTATGTTTTATGTTTTATGTTTTATGTTTTATGTTTTATGTTTTATGTTTTATGTTTTATGTTTTATGTTTTATGTTTTATGTTTTATGTTTTATGTTTTATGTTTTATGTTTTATGTTTTAATGTTTTATGTTTTATGTTTTGGTTATGATTTTGTTTTTGGCAATGAAAATTCATTTAAACAATCACACTCCAAATCGAAACATGTCCTACTCACATCCCTGCCCCCACAATCTCTGCGCTTTTCCGAGCAATGTCAAAACGGAACCGAAATCGACACTAATACCTGCCCCGCCCGGGGACTAATCCGGTTGTAATGCGGGCAAAATTAATAATAAACGGTTCGGATTTGCTGCTGACGTGTCCTCGTCTCAGAGTGATATCGATTTCCCTTAACAATGTCACCGCAGCCTCGTGTTTGCCGGGTAATGGATTTGTTGTTGAGGTAGGCAAATGCCGGATAAACGGCTGCGACACGGGGATTGAATAAGGAATGAGGTGAAATTTTCCCCTGGGGGGAGTGGGGTGTCATAAAATACCCTTGAGAGTGCCAAAGGTTGTGTCGAGATCTGAGGTGTGAAAGGTGAAACTGGAAATTTGCTAGATATTGCGTCACTAAGCTGGGTCGTGGGAAATGGCTTTGAGAAGATTAAATGGAAAGCAGGGAAAATGGAAATTCTTGAAGCAATTATGTTGCATTGTAGGAGTTTCTACCAAGTATCAGCAACATAGTAAAACTAACAAGTTCCATGAATATCAATTAGTTACAATTATCTGGAATCCTTTCTGCAAAACTCACTGCAGTTCAACTAGATTGCCCAGGAGAAACGAGATGAAAACCATGAAAAGTCATAACCCAACAAAGAGAAAGAGCAAAAGTTGAAATCATCAAAAGCTCACCCC